>NC_134689.1:202742093-203042093 GCF_050947455.1 Rhinoderma darwinii | reverse complement strand
TAAAGGATCTGCCAGGCACTACGTCTGTGGATACTCCCAGGATTAATCAGTCGACACCTGAGGCCAGACCTCTTAGACTGACACCGGCTCCCACCAATCAGGGTGGCAGGCTCAGGAGTGGGAGAGCCTATCGCGGCCTGGTCAGTCGGAGTTAGCTCCGCCCCCTGTCCATTTATACCTGCCGTTTTCTCTTCCTCTTTGCTTGTGATTCTTCTGGATTCCTGGCCCCACTGCTGCCTTGCTCCAGCCTGCTTCTGCCGTGCTTCTGCCTTGCTTCAGTTCCCGCTTATCCTGCTTCGCTCTGCCCCTGGCTTGCTTCCTGCTCCATGCTCTGCGTTTGTATACTCCACTACATCCTGATCCTGACTGGCTCGTTCACCACTCCGTTTCCTCACGGTGTTCCTTGGGCTACTGCCCCTTCCCTTGCTTGTTCCCTGTTTGTATCCCCTTGCACTTAGTCAGCGTAGGGACCGCCGCCAAGTTGTACCCCGTCGCCTAGGGCGGGTCGTTGCAAGTAGGCAGGGACAGGGCGGTGGGTAGATTAGGGCTCACTTGTTCCCTTCACCTCCTTCACCTCCTTCCTGCCATAACAAAATCAGCAGCAATTCAACATAGCCACAAAATCTTGCCAATTGTTCAAATGCTGGACGCCCTCCAGAACTCTGATTGGTTAAGTATTCCTGTCATTAATTGCTTATTTTATGGGACACAATACAACCAAATGTAAATGGTCTAGTCTTTTTCACAATTCTAAATTAATTTGTATTCACCTATTACAGTCCATTAAGTAATGTGACCATATATTAGGGCTTTTAGGTTGAGAGGTGTGTGAAGGAAGAAATACATTTTCAATGTAAAACTACTAGTACTAATTCCATGTGTCTTAATTTAAAATATAATGATACTTTTTAATTACATGGTAAATTTTAACTTATACTTTCCTACTTCTACTAACTTAGTTCAGGAACAAAGAATGTATGGCAAATGTTTCTAAAATAAGCTTTACACTCAAATTATTTTAGTAATATTAATTGTGCCCCCACACTTAAGCAGCGATCGACTCCACCAAATGTTTCCTGTAGCTGCAAATAAGATTTGCATAACGTTGAGGAAGAATTTTGGACCATTTCTCCCTGCAAATGAGTTTCAGTTCCTCAATATTTCTGTGATGCCTTGTGTGTACAGCCCTCTTCAGGTCATTCCTAAACATCTCAATAGGGTTAATGTCAGGACTTTGCCATTCCAAAGCACATTATGTATCTTTTTGTTTCAACCATATTTAGTTAATTTACATGTGTGCTTTGGGTCATTGTCTTGTTGCATCACCTAACATCTCTTCAGCTTGAGATTCTGGACTTCTCCTATTTTGTCCTGTAAAATGCGTTGATAAACATTTTGACTTTTTTGTACCCTCAATGATCCCAAGGTGTCCACACACTGAGACCAAACTGTGATTCTCCCGCCAACATGCTTCACAATTTGGATGACGTGTTGGTGAGCAGAGTTCTTTTTCCTCTAAACATAGCATTGTGCGTTTGTGATAAAACTTTCCACTTTTGTCTCATCGGTCCATAGAAGCATTGTGGAACATCCAGTTGGTCTCCTGCAAACTTGAGACTGGCCGTAATGCTTTTTTTTTTCTTTTTTAAAATCAGCGGCTACCTTCGTGGTGCACTTTCATGAACCCTGTTCTTCTTCAATGCTAGTGAACACATGAATAAAGGTTTTTGCAACTTGTAGTCTTCAGCCATTCAGAATTGCCCATTGTGCTCTTGGAGGGATCTTAACAGGACACCCACTCCTAGGAAAAGTAGAAAATGTGCTGAATTTTTGTGGGCAGTTTGTCTAACCATAGATGGATGTAGACCCAGGTATTTACCAATGCTTTTGTAGCCTTTTCTAGCTTCATGCTTTTCTATAACACACACTCTGGAAGTTGTATTTCCACAAAAAAGTCTGTTTCTCTGCGTTTTTCTTTATTCACCATCTAAAAAACCGTTTGGAAAGGAGCCTTTTATGACAAATTATATTCTTCCTCCAGAGTCCTCTGTCCAAGATGCGAGAAATTATTTGGCTAATGTTCATCTACCCTCCTTAGCCGCTGATAGGGGAGAACTCGTAACTGAACCAGTATCTATAGAGAAGATTGAAGGGGCCATATCTTCCCTACCATGCTCTAAGTCCCCTGGATTAGATGGTCTCCCAATTGAAACTTATAAAACTTGGCCCCACTATTATTACTATTGTACAATGAAGCATATGAAGCTGGTCAGGGCAGGATCTCTATGATCTGAATCTAGTGCCATTACTTCACATGGTTAGAACCTAAATGTCTACATGGTCCAAACTGCTTCTATGTGTACCAGTTAGGCTGGATTCACATGAGCGTGTGCGTTTTGCGCACGCAAAAAACGCGGCGTTTTGCGTGCGCAAAAGGCACTTAACAGCTCCATGTGTCAGCCCCGTATGATGCGCGGCTGCGTGATTTTCGCGCAGCCGCGATCATTATGACACTCCGTTTGGATGTTTGTAAACCGAAAAGCATGTGGTGCTTTTCTGTTTTCATTCATAGTTTTACAGCTGTTGCGCGAATCACGCGCGTCCCATGGAAGTGCTTCCGTGTAGTGCGCGTGATTTTCACTCACCCATTGACTTCAATGGGTGCGTGATGCGCGAAATACGCCCAAAGAATGGACATGTCGTGACTTTTTGCAGCGGACTCACGCTGCGTAAAAATCACGCAACTGTCTGCACGGCCCCATAGACTAATATAGGTCCATGCGACGCGCGTGAAAATCACGCGCGTTGCACTGACGTATATCCCGTTCGTCTGAATAAGCCCTTAAGGTCAACCTTATTCAGATCGTGCTCCTCCCCCATATTCTCCATATAGTCTTACAGTCCCTGACATACATCCCATCCTGCCATTTATAGTGTTATTGCCTCATTTGTTTGGGCAATTAAGAGAACAAGGATAGGTTTTAGAACCTTACATTGATTACGGCAGGGAGGAGGGTTGCACGCCCAGGCCATCCGCTATATTTAAGGGCTGCACAGCTGTCTCCTATCTCCTAGGATAACCACTCTGATTAAAATCGATTAATGGAATTGCTCTTATGCCCTTACTCTACAGCTTATGGACATCCTGCTCCTATTTTTTTTTTTTAGTGGAGCCGGCGGTAGAAAACAACTTTGTAGACCCCCTGTGTTGTGACCTTATGATCCTTATGATTTGGTCGGCAAGTATGGCCCTGTGTTGCAAGTTGGGATTCAATTCATATACCCCTTTGTGGGATACTCCATACCTCCCTGAACTGTAACTACTTTCATGTACCATGCAATGGAAAAATTTAGGATTTTTCTCTATGGGTGAGGTGTGTACGTTCTGCGCCCCTTATAGCAACCCCAGTCCGTAAAAGATCTACCACACTCTTACCATTTATCCTATCTACAATTGCGCCATGCACTACAGACGTAATGTCGAGGAGTCTAATTTATTGGTAATAATTTCCCAATCGCCAGTTTTCTCCTAAAATCCCCAGGTAGGAAGGCCATATGCATTTTATATCCTAAACATATACACTTTAGGAGTCAGAGGGAAATACTGCCAGCTAAGGCACAATGGGAGATAGACCTGCATTTTCTCAATGACAAACAATGGATACTGTCTTTAAGTACCCTGCTTTTTAGTTTCCACTAACTACACTGAAAGAATGTCCCAAATTTACATCCTCTTTAGATCATACTATATGACTGTCCGACTTCGTTAGGTTAAACCAGACTATCCCGATAGATATTATGGTCCTAACCCAGTATCCAGGGATATAATGCACTGACAAAAAAAAATCTAAAGGACCCCAAACTGTGCCTCTTGTTTATGGATCCTGAGATTTACCCAAAGAGAACTGACAGGATATTTATAAACTCTTTTTCAGGGGCATAAAACTCTTGCCAGATATTGGTTGGCAGTCAAAACACCAATCTTGGTTGCGCTCAGTCAATCTGCCCCCCCCCCTCAAATTTTTTTTTTTTTATATATTCAAACAGAAAGGCTGAGCCTAAATTCCACAAAATATGGGATCATTGGATAATCTCTTGCCATACCGTGTGTTCGGGGCAGACATCACCAACCCTAAAGATGTCCCAAGATTAGAGATTTTTTTTTGCTACCGTACAGGGACTTTGTTTTTTCTTTTAGTCTCTCGCTGCTTACATCTTCTGAGCCAAGAGGTGTTTAGCACATGAGACTGTTTACCTTCCTATTCCGCCGCCTTACATTAATCGTTGTGTTGTGACCATGTGTTGCTACACACATCCTTACAGCAAGCGATTCTGTACCTTTTTGTATTAGCATTGTCGTTTTTTACTAGTCCCCTGGATTGTATTATTGCCATTCTTGCTATGTATGTTTTGCTGTATGTATGAATTTGACTATTTTTTTTTGTCAATTTTAATAAAGTTTGCTATTTAAAAAAATAAATAAAAAAGAAAAGCAACTTGAAAGACAGGACGCTAATCATCTGCTTTGTAAGTAGTACATGCTACTAAAAATAGCGGAATGCAGTTTTTAAAACATTTTCTTCTCATTGTCTAAACATTTCTGAATTAATGACGTTGCTAAGCGACACACAGCTACCTTGGAGTTCTATATAAATCAGTTGGTCAAAAAGAATATTTATGATCTGTTTAATATTTCCTTGCTATGAAGGGTTTAAGATTTTCTTGTTTCCCACTTGTTAATTAAATCGCAAAATGCTAAAGTGGACTGCAGTGGTGGACACAAACAGTTAAGGGCCTCTGTGCAAAAACAGTATAGGGGCCCCGTGCCCTACAATATCTCATCATAAATCGTCCCCTTATGTCTCTCCAACAATTTATAAGTAATTGTTAGCCGAAAATGTCTTGGCTAAGGCAATTCCATGCAATGTAATATACAGATTAATGTGACAGTGGGCCCCTTTACCTTCTGGGCCCCTGTGCAGTTAGCTGCACAGGTTGCATCAATGGCATGTCCGTCCCTGGTGGACTGGCTATTTGTATTCTCTTCATATTCATATATTTGTATAATACATAACATATTATATTCTCGTTGCATTTTTTAATGACGAGACCTTGTACACCAGAAATTTTATATTCACACATTAAGAATCCTGATTAGAAATGGTCTCTAAATACATGAGTGATTACAAACCTATGATTACAAACCTATGATTACAAACCTATTAACATACAACCTAAGTGATGGGTTGCTATTCATAAAAGGGGCCCATTGGATCGGTAATTGGAGTGGCATTCAGATATTCATACAGTTGACACACAAATCCACCACCATCATTGTAGACAAAAACTCCATGGATTCATATTGTTTTTACCAAGTTGAACCTACTAAGTATTACAAAAGGTACATCCCATAAGACCATGTAATGTTTTACCCGTCATTTTTGGGATCCCTCTGGAGCCAAATGATCTAATTTTTATCTAGTAGCAGTAGTCATAAATACCATTTGCTGAGTATATATCCACTGAGTGTTAACTGTAACAGTTTAACATTTTGTTAAGGTGCTGATCTTGTTCAGAGGAATGGTATTACATTATTGTATATTACATTCCAATGCACATGACGCGCATGAAAGGCAAGCAGAGTGTCTTTCTCTGAGCGTTTGAAACCAGTCTGTCCAGCATCCTTAACCTGCTCACCGTTCTCTAACTCAATCTTACATTGACTAATTTCGTAAATCGTCGTTGTACCTGTTATTCCTGAGATAATAACATTGGCTCGTGCATAATTTTAGCACTCATAGATTAGGTTAGTAGGCACAATTTGTATCCCTTATGTGGAAACAAATATTTACGTACGTGAGTAAGTTCTTTACATTTTACAAAACAAAAATTAAACAGAAGACGTTGTGTTCTTCTTTTTATCTTGGGTTTTTCTTTAGGATATGTTATGTAAATGCTTTTGAAGTAATTTCAGCAAAATAATGAAGAAATATCAATCAGGTTAGTCCTTTGTGTTTCTCAAAATATCAGTACCATGGACAAGATATATGGCTAGAACTCTGAGCCCGCAGGAAGGATGACCTGCAACCTTGGTGTTTGTCTGGCAGCAGGACACAACCACAATAGTCACTTATAGATGTCGCTCTAGTCAAAAAGATCTTGAAAAGAGTTCTTTATCAAAAGAATAATTTATAAACTAATGCATCTTTTTTTATTCTGAAGCTTAAAATGTTCAGTACAATGTATTCCATTAAAAGGTCATGTCAAGTTTGTTGGGTTGTTGTCACACATCTTGTTTTGTTATAAATGATGGTCACACAGGCTGCTTGTGCAGAAAGAAGAAAATACGTTTATCAATACACCTGAGTGATATTTTGATCTATCTACATATTGAACTACAGTACCTATATCCTATTTGATTGTGCACTCAATTGTTTTTTTTTTGTTTTTTTTAAGGTGGACCGGTCATATACAGAATGTTGATCTACCCTCCGACTCGTCGGGCTCTTATAGTGGGTTGCGGATTGCAAATGTTCCAACAATTGGCTGGCATCAACACTGTAATGTATGTATTTCATTTTATTTTCTGTTTTTTTTTGTTTTTTTTTAACTAACCCCTTTAGCTGAAATATATGAAATGGACAATGCAGTAGTAATCACGGCAACTTCGTAATTGGTACTTTAATGGGTCATCCAATTCATACATAACTATGACTGTATACATATGAAGGAAATGTATCATCTTAATGATCTAATTCCGATGTACTCTACTTAGATTATTCGTGTCTAGTTTTTGAAGGCTGTCTCATAATTTACAGTGCACATTTTAAATTATTTTAATGCAGATTTATATTGACGGCTGATTTGTCTTTAGAACAGCCTGCGTTCTTTATGATATGGAATCCACAAGCTGATAGGAACATTCTTTAGAGCTGTGATACTGAGCTAGTGGCCCATATGTATGTTCTCTACATTCCAGGCTCTAATAAAAGTCTGTTCTATGTGGTGCTGTGAACTGGATTGTGTTCAGAAATGTCCGCAGGACGGGCATACTTCTGTATATTGAGGCCCAGATTTACAGAGACTGGGATTTCATACGTCAGTCTTAAACGGAAGCCCGCTCTGGTAAGATGCGCAAATTTTATTAAGAGGTTCACTCCTCTTAAAAATGTTGTTGCATTTTCAGCTCTTCGTGTGCCACAAACTGAAATCTACGAGTTGCTGTACATTTCTGCTATGATTTCCACCAATTTCTGGTGTAAATTATAGTAATTTTCTCTGGCCATAGATGAACCGGCTCCCTTTAGCTAATCCCCACACGCTTTTGATGTGAGACCGGTGGAAAATTGAAAAAAAAAATCACAAATTTTTGCACAAAAAACGCTTTCACAAAAAACAAAATTCTACCAGAAAGGTGGCATAAATCACTTAAACATGTTTCCCTTAAAGAGGCTCTGTCACCACATTATAAGGGTCCTATCTCCTACATAAGGAGATGGGCGCTATAATGTAGGTGACAGCAGTGCTTTTTATTTAAAAAAGCGATCTATTTTCACAACGTTAGGAGAGATTTTGGTTTATGGTAATGGACTTTCTTAATGCCCAATTGGGCGTATTTTTACTTTCGACCAAGTGGGCGTTGTACAGAGGAGTGTATGACATTCATTTACACTGCATTAGCGATATAGTTATATCACTATGTGCAGCTACATACACAAACCCTAACATTACTACAGTGTCCTGATAATGAATACACATGAAATCCAGCCTGGACGTCATGTGTACTCAGAATCCTGACACTTCTGACTCTTTTCTTTGAGATTTCCAGCACGGAAACAAAATCTCGTTTAGCTCCGTAATCTCGCGAGATTTCGTTTCCGTTGCTGGAATCTCACAGAAAAGATTCAGAAGTGTCAGGATTCTGAGTACACATGACGTCCAGGCTGGATTTCATGTGTATTCATTATTAGGACACTGTAGTAATGTTAGGGTTTGTGTATGAGGCTGCACATAGCGATATAACTATATCGCTAGTGCAGTGTAAATGAATGGAGAGAAGTGCATGATGCTGATAGGTTAGCGTCATACACTCTATACCACGCCCACTTGGTCGAACGTAAAAATACGCCCACTTGGGCATTAAGAGAGCTCATTAGCATAAACCAAAATCGCTCCTAACGTTGTGAAAATAGATCGTTTTTTTAAAATAAAAAGCATTACTGTCACCTACATTACAGCGCCGATCTCCTTATATAGGAGATAGGGCACTTATAATGTGGTGACAGAGCCTCTTTAAGTGCTCTGGCCAATCACAGACCACCTCTGTTCTTTCTGCTTCACCAGGGCCATAAAATAGGAAATCTATGCACTTCTCTCTTGAACAGTAGAAGTGCAATACTAAAAGCAGCCATGGTTTGCTACTAGAAATGGACAGATCAACATGGAGACAAGCCATTTCGGAAGATCTGATTTAGTCAGGGGAAGTCTTGTCTAGCCAGAAATGTAGTAATACATAATGTTTCATTCAGATGAAAAGTTCAAGTCTACCAGAGCTGGAGCCACTCTTACAGCAAATGTGTCCCTTTGATGCTGTATTTCTCCCTAATTGTAGTTACTAATCCCTAAAAGTTTCCCCCTGGAACTACCAGGTTCATCATTTTGATATAAAGAGGTTCTGCGAATCCAGTGTTTTCAGACAGATTAATGACAATATCTTCAGTTATTGGTGTAAAGGGAGACTACATAAAGTTCAAAGGTCCTGTGTTAGATTCAACACTAAACTCGTATATGTGGAACCATCTTGAAAAAATGGGCACTGGTGGTTAGACAACGGAAACATTCATGTCCAATAGGCAAAACCTTACGGGTTAAGCGGGAGTAAGGTACACTATGTGGAAAAAGGTATTGGGACACCTACACATTACACTTACAGGAGCTTTTATGACATCCCATCCTAAATCCATAGACATTAATATGGAGTTGGTCCACCCTTGGCAACTAAAATTGAATCCATTCTTCTGGGAAGGCTTTCTAAAACCGTTCCCATGATGTTGGTAGCATAACATTGTTTAAAAACTCTTGGTATGCTAAAGCATTAAGACTTCACTGGAACTAAGAGACCTAGGCCAACCCATGAAAAACAATTCCATAGCATTATCCTTCCTCCACCAAACATTACAGTTGGCACAATGCAGACAGGCAGGTAACATTCTCTTGGTATTCGCCAAACCCAGACTCGTCCGTCTGACTGCCAGATAGAGAAGCGTGATTCATCTCAACATAGCACACGTTTCCACTTCTCCAGAGTCCTGTGGCAGTGTGCTTTACACCGCTCCATCTGACGCTTGGCGTTCTGCTTGGTAATGTAAGTTTAGCATGCCGCTGGCCATGACATGCCATGAAGCTCCCGGCGCCCAGTTTTTGTGTGGATGGAACTCTTCAGTTATTAAGTCAGCAGATCATTGGTTACTTTTATGCTCTATGCGCCTAAGCACTTGTGACTTTGATCTGTAGCTTTACGTGGTCTTACACTTGGTGAACGCTTCCACTTTACAATAATACCACTCACAGTTGATAGTGGAATATCTAGAAGGAAAGATTTTTCATGAACGGACTTGTTGTCACAGTGTAATCCTATTACAGTACCACACTCAAATTCAGTGCGCTCTTTAGAACGACCCATTCTTTCACAGATGTTTGTAAAGGCTAGGTGCTTGATTTTATACAACTGTGGCAATGGGACTGAATGAAACACCTGAATTCAATGACTAAGAGGAGTATCCGAATGCATTTGATCATATAGTGTATCTGCGATGGGTAAATTTAGGCTGAATCCGTTAATTCCTAGAGTCAATGACAGGAATGTTTCCGTAGCTTCCTCCCAGTAGTCCTTAGAAAGGATCTGGAGGTCAAACTTCCATTTAAGCAGCAACTTCTTATAATGGCAGATTGAATTGCAGTGGGAAAAAAGCATGTATGCTGGTAAAGGCTTTGGCTGGGGATGGGGAGCAGAAGAATTTTTTCAAAATAGTAGATGCAGGTAATCTGTAAAATTGAGCAATGATTGAATGGCACAAACGATGAATCTGGGAAAAACTTTGACTTTAAATCGGAGAAGATAAATACTTCCAAAAAGGACTGCTCTACTTTATCAAAGGAGACCATCTGTCTCTGCCAGTTGGGGTATAGTGAAATACGTAATTGAATAGGTATTTGTAGGAACCCACTAATCCGCCACAAAGCAAGCCACATTTTCTGGTGTACCCTTAACGGATTCTGAGGCATGTATAAGGCTAAAACACAAAACTTCGCTACATCCTGGTATAGTAAGATAATTACATAATAGGTGAGCTAATAGTGTAGGGAAATTGTGTCAGCATGTGGGGTAATTATGGGTTTAGGACAGTTCCTTTCGTTTTAGTTCCAGCAGTATAAATTTTAATTATGACCTGTAACACAGCAAATATAATGCTATTTGTATTCATATTTTGTTCCAAAAGGTAATTTCCCCAATGAGAGCCTAACTGTTCCATGAAATTTTACTTAATTTTATTTGAACTTTACTGCTGGGAAATTAAAATGAGGAACAATAGATTTTTCAACAAAAAAAAAAAGTGTTTATGTAGTACTGTGAGTACCTGCAGAAAATGAGACAACGGCTTCCGTAAAATATTGTTTTTTGTTTAGCTTGACTGCCAGAGTAAACAGGCGTTCTGAATTCCTAATTATTTTCCTCCTACATATGAGCTTATTATCTTCTCTGGTATTCCTAGCCTTTACAAACTACTAAATTATTCCCCAAAGCATGTCTGGCCAAGAGTTTATTTAAGATTCACTCAGGAAATAGATGTGATAGTGTAGCCTAAACTGCCCGTGGTGTACAGGGACTGTGCTTTTTTTTTTTTTTGTGCTTTAAATATCTATTTACTCTCAAATGATCACACAATCAACATATGGTAGAGAGTGAATAAAGTAAAAAGGCTTGAATGTTTGTCGCTAATTTATTATACTTTTACCCTTTCACCTATGACAGCACCCCTGGAGAGACATCCCATTTGCTGGACAGGAAGCCTGAGGATATAAAAAAGGACACACCTCTTCACACACCCAGTCAGGTTTCCTGTCCTCCGGAAGGGATTGTCCTTTTAGAAAAAAGCATTTTCTCCCTAGGGGTGCTCTGGAAGGTGTAAGTCTCCTCTGGAGGGAGCAACCTTAAGTCTGTGGAAGGTTACTCCCTCCTCTCCCGGTCCATCGCTTCCCTCCCTGGAGGTGGTTTTAGGTCCCACGAGGTGAGACCTTTGTCTGGCGGGAGATCGGTTCTCCCGGGGTCATACTCTGTTCCCTGGTGGGGCCGGTTCACATGCCCAGCATAGGCGTCTACCGGCGCACTCTGTGCAAAACTTCCAGTCGTGGTGACGCGTCACTTCCGGCAGGGCAATGCGTCACTTCCGGCAGGGTGATGCGTCACTTCCGGCAGGGTGATGCGTCCTACACTCCAGGAAGCGTTGGTTCCGGCGACCCCAACGGTGAGGCGTCCAGAGCAGCGGACCTCCCCATCCAATCCAAGGCCTATTTAGGCCTGAACGCTAGGGAGCCTCAGTCTCCAGCATCTCCTCCCATAAGCTAAATGCCAGGTGAAGCAGCAGGACGCGCTGACCGCTCAGATGCCACAAGATCCTCCAGTCCAGTACTTGAGGAGAAGGCAGGACTTATATAGGGTAAGACAAAAAAAAAACTCTCCTTGCTAATACTGTCCTCTTCTCTTGTACATATGTTTAGGCCAGGGAATGTCCTAGAAAGAAACTGGATAAGACCTGTAACAAGGAATGCACAGCTTGTAATAAAAAAAAACTAGCAGCCTCTTTTATAATAAAAGACTTTGCCAGAATTGCTTAGATAAAATCATCACTGAAGAATCTACAAATCTGGCTCCAAGCATTAAAGAGATCGTGAAGGTAGAAGTTAGGAAGTCCCTAAAGAAAAAGAAGGATCTACCGTACATCTCTTCCAGTGGGGTACATTTATCCTATTCCTCTGCTGAAGAGGATTTTCAGCTAGAGGAAGAAGGAGAGCTGAGCTCTTCAGATAATACCTCGGACGAGGATGGGGGATTTGTTTTTAGCGTAGATCAGCTCCTTAAAACCATAAGAGCAACTATGATTATTGATGACCCCAACCTCGTTCTGTCCAGGACATAATGTTTGAAGACTTAGGGCTTAGAAAACAGAACTTTTCCCATTCATAAAAATTTATTAAGTCTCATCTAAAGGGAATGGAAAAATCAAGATAGGAAAATTGGTATTCCCAAATTTCTTAAAAGAAAATGTCCCTTTGAAGAAGAGGTCGGCAGAGACTGGGATAATACCCCTAGACTTGACCCCCCTGTGGCAAAAATATCAAGGAAAAATGCTCTTCCCTTTGAGGATCTAGGCTCTTTATCTGATCCCATGGATAGAAAATCTGATTACTACCTCGAGAACCTGGGAAGCTTCTACGGGGGCTTTTAAGCCAGGCATTGCAGCCACTTGTGTGGCTAAGTCTCTAAAAATATGGCTAGCACAATTAGAGCTTCACCTTAGAGACAAGACGTCTAAGGATCAGATCCTCTCCTCCCTTCCAGTGCTATCTTGGGCTTCGTTCACATCTGCGTCAGGGCTCCGTTCTGACATTCCGAAAGAGCTTTCTGTCGGAACGGAGCCCTGACTGACACAAACTGAAACCAAAGGTTTCCGTTTCCATCACTATTGATTTCAATAGTGACGGATCCGGTGCCAATGGTTTCAATTTATCTCCGTTGTGCAAGGGTTCCGTCGTTTTGACGGGATGAATACCGTAGTCTACTACGCTGTTCATCCCGTTAAAACGACTGAACCCTTGCACAACGGAGACCAACTGAAACCATTGGCACTGGATCCGTCACCATTGAAACCTTTGGTTTCCGTTTGTGTCAGTCAGGGCTCCGTTCCGACGGAAAGCTCAGATGGAACGTCGGAACGGAGCCCTGACGCAGATGTGAACGAAGCCTAAGGCAGCAGATTTTCAGAATCCGCTGCCCTCTCATACTCCGCTAGAAGGGCTATCTGGCTAAAAACCTGGAAGGGGGACACTGGATCAAAAGGGAAGCTTTGTGCAATTCCCTGCTCTGGAGATTATTTGTTTGGACCCCTGCTAAATGACCTTTTAGAAAAAGCATCTGATAGAAAAAATGGGTTCCCAACACAAGGAAAACCAATGGATTCCTTTCCTCCCAAAAGGTTTAATAAATGACCTAATCCTAGGGGACAGGAGTTTAAAATCCCAAAGCTTCCTAGGAAGAACAAGGATTTCCTTTTCAGGCCTCAAAACGACAGAGGAATTCTAAAAACAGCGTATGTTCTAGAATTCAAATCTCTTCCCCCAGACAGATTCTTCCCCACAAAGACCCTAAAAAAATTCAGAAAAACAGAAAGCATTTGTCAGAAATTCTGTCACTTATAAAAAAAAAAAAAAAAAAGGGGGGGTTCTAATTCAATTCCCAAGTGCAGAAACAGGCCAAGGCTTTTTTCCCCTCTTTTTCTGGTATAGAAACCATAGGGGAAATACAAGGTCATAAGAAATCTAAAAGCGCTGAATTCTTATTTGACCTACAAACATTTTTGCATGGAGAGCATTCCATGAACCATAAATCTCCTCTCCAAAGGCTGTGATGGCGTCACTAGATCTGGAGGATGCTTATTATCATATACCAATATGCAGTCCTCACCAGAAATAGCTAAGGGTAGCAGCGACCCTCAACAGTTGTTTGTTTCACCTACAGTACAGCATCCTCCCATTTGGCATTTCACAAGCCCCAAGGGTGTTTTCAAAACTAATAGCAGAAATAACATCATACATCAGGACGAGGGACATCCTCCTGATTCTCTACATGGACGATTTCCTAATAGTGGCAGAAACAACTCAGACCCTGGTTCAATATATAGAAATAATTTGTTCTATCCTAATGAACTGAGGATGGAACATAAATCTGAAAAAAATCTAATTTTATTCCCTCAAACAGATGTGTCTTTCTAGGGATTCTTCTAGACTCCTCCAGGCAGATGTCTTTCCTTGCAGAAGGGAAGATCAAATCCATGATAGACAGAGTCTCAGAGCTCTATTTAAACCATATGACATCTTTCGAGGAGGCTATGACATTTCTGGGCCTCATGACGTCCTGCATTCCAGCGGTATTATGGGCTCAGTTCAGATCCAGGACTCTACAATGAGACATTCGAGATTCTGCCTAGATAAATCCACCCACAACTCCTCAGCAGCCAGGCTCTCTCTCAAATGGGGTTTGTACAGGGAGAACCTCAAGAGGGGCATTCCATGGATAACAACCCCTACTCTCAATATAACTACGGATGCGAGTCCTTGGGGTTGGGGAGTTCATTACGACTCCTCTTTTCTCCAGTGTCAGTGGGACCACCAGGCTGCACAGAGGTCCTCCAACTTCAGGTAACTGGCAGACTATGAAAAACTCTATACCAGCAATTTCAGGTCAGAATTTAAAAATCTATTCAGACAACACGGTGACAGTGGCTAATATAAATCGTCAGGGGGGGGGGGGAAAGATGGTTTCCACTGATGGATTTATCTTCCCAGATATTTTTTCTGGCATAGCGCCACCTTTTGACCCTCTCAGCTGTCCACCTGAAGTGAAGGAACAACCAGGTAGCAGACTTCCTAAGCCAAAAAAAGTTACGCCAGTCAGAATGGACTCTATGCAGAGATATCTCGGAAGATTGTTTACAAATGGGGGGGTTCCCTCAAAAGACCGATTTGCATCCAGAGAAAACAGGAAGGTCAAGAGATTCTTCTCCCTGGATCCCTCAGGCTACCCAACAGCAATAGATGCATTTTTCCATTGTTGTAGTCGAGAGGGGTTATGCCCCCCCCCCTATGTCTTCTCCCAAGGGTGATCAAAAAAGTCAGGCAAGACAAGGCTTCAATAATTCTAATAGCGCCGTTCTGGTCAAAGAGATCATGTTTGATATGGTTAAGGAGAATGTACTCAGACCAGCCTTGGATTCTCCCGACCATACCAGATCTCCTATACCAGGGCCCTGTAATGCATCCCAAAATTCAAAAGCTTAATCTAACAGCCTGGAAACTGAAAGGGTAATCCTTCGACACAAAGGGTTCTCAGATTCATTTCCACTCTGCTAGAAAGCAGGAACCAGGTTACCTCAGAAATATATCTAAGAGCCTGGAAAGAATTTACAAATTTTGCAGGTGTAGACATAAATCCTCTAACCAAACCAGATATCCCTTTTGATTTTAGATTTTCTCCAGGCAGGATTAAATAAAAACCTCAAGCCAAACACCATAAAGGTTCAGATCTACGCATTAAGTTCCCCTGGGTTAGGAGATTCCTGGCAGCCTCTTCTAGGATTAAACTCCAGATAAGATCCTCAGTTCCTCCATGGAACTTAAATATCATTCTCCATGCTATGACAAACTCACCGTTCGAACCACTAGACTCTATAACCCTAAAGATGCTGACACTCAAAATGACGTTCTTGTTAGCCATTACGTCGGCCCCTAGGGTAAGTGAGATACAGGCCATTTCTTCCTCCCATATACCCTACTATTAGACCTCACTGGGTTTTCTTCCTAAGGTGGTCTCTCCTTTTCATCTAGACCAAGAGATTATTCTCCCCTCCTTTTGTGATACCCCTAAAAATCTGAGAGAGCAGCAGTTTAACTGCCTGGACGTAAGAAGATGCCTAGTCCGGTACCTAAAAATCACTAAAGATTTAAGAACCTCAGAAAACTTGTTTGTTCAGTTCCAGGGTCCTAACAAGGGTTCGGCAGCCAGTATATCCACTATAGCTATGGATTAAACAGGCCATACATTTGGCCTATGTAAATCAGAATCTCCAGCCCCCACAGTTCTTTGGAGCTGTGTCCACTTCTTGGGCTGAGAGAGCAGAAGATTCCCTAGATCAGATATGCAAGGCTGCTACATGGAGATCTCCTCCCACCTTCCTCAACCATTATCAATTACAACTGCATACATACAGCCTCTGGCTTGGCCTTTGGTAGCAGGTACAACAAGCTGTGGTCCCACCCTAAATATTGACTTTTACTGTACATCTCCAGGGGTGCTGTGATAAGTGAAAGGGTAGTAGATCGATTACTTACCTGTAATAATTTTTTCATGAACCTTTGACAGCACCCCTCTGTTACCCTCCTATTCTTGTGGCATATAATCCTCATAACGGTAAATTGTCAACATGAATACAAATGGATTCCTTCTACTGTGTGTGTGTGTGTGTGTGTGTGTGTGTGTGTGTGTGTGTGTGTGTGTGTGTGTGTGTGTGTGTGTATCTATATATATATATATATATATGAGTGTGAGATAATTCCACTTGGGTGGGGCAAAAAAAAACCAACTAAACTAATTCTCATTGTTTGGACCTTAATGACCAAGCCAGATTTTTCAAATCTGATATTTCTGACTTTATCAGACAATAACTCTGCAATAGTTTTGCATATCCAAGTAATTCTTACACTGTTTTTTCATTACGTTGTGCTTTATTTAGGTGGTAAAAGTAGACTGATACAATTTGCGTAAATTAATTAAAAAGTACAAAAATGTATGAAATTTTGTAAAAATTAAAATATTTTCCTATTTTGAACTGCAATATGTCACATATGTACATACATACTGTACACTTTTTTTAATTAAATATTTCCATCTGTTTATTTTGGCAGCACTTTTACATTTTTGTACAATTTAGAAGACTTAATGTAATAATTTTATAAATGTTAAAGCACATTTTGTTTTCCTGCACCAAGCCAAGTTTTCAGAGGTGTCAGAATGATGGAAACCCCCATAAATGACCCCATTTTGAAAACGAAACACCTTAAGGTAATTATTAATGGGTTTTAGTAAGTATTTTGATCCCAAAGTTTTTTTGTAAGAATTCATGCAAAGCAGGTGTAAAAATAATATAACTTCAATTTTTTTCACAAATCTGTCATTTTAAAGACTAATTTCTTTGTAAAGTGAACATGAGAGTGAAGCAACACACCCAAAATCTATCACCCTGTTTCTCCTGTGTTCAAAAATACCTCCATTGTGGGTGGCCGTAATGCGCTGCCTGGACACAAGGCAGAGCCCAAAATGAAGGGAGCACCCAGTGGCTTTCAGGACAAAGATTTTGCTTGAAAATGTTTTAGTCCCCACTGCACATTTGGACAGGCTTTGAGCTGCCAGAACGATAGAAACTCCCCATAAATTACCCCATTTACAAAAACTAGACCCCTTAAGGTATTTATCTAGGGGTGTAGTGAGTATTTTGACCCCACCGTTTTTTGCGGAATTTAATTCAAATCGGGTGAAAAACCAAAATTTTACAAATGTATCATTTTAAAGACAGATTTCTCTGTAAAGCGAACATGAGAATAAAGAAATGCCCCCATTTATCACCCTGTTTCTCCTGTGATCAAAAATACCCCCATTGTGGCCTCAATCTGCTTACTAGATGTGTGTCTGGGCCAAAAAGAGAAGGAGCACCCTTTGGCTTTCATAATAAAGTCTAGGCCCCATATCATGCATTTAGAGGGATTGAGCTGCCTGAACAAAAGAAACAACCCAGAAATTACCCCATTTTAAAAACTAGACTCCTAAAGGTATTCATCTCGTGGTGTACTGAACACGCTGACCAAATTTTTTTTAAAGGAGGAAATAATGGGTATTATTTCAGACAATATGGGTATATAATGTTTTCTTCAAATTCTTGATACATTTTCACATGAAATAGAGGAAATATTTGTTAAAAGGTTATTTTGTTAGAAATATGCCACATTAATAAATTTGTGCGGCATACAGAAGAGAAGTGAAGCCGTGTATTGAATAACGGATGCATGTTGCTATAGACATATTTGCCTGTACTTATGACTATGTCTTGCTAAAGAAGCAGTTGTCCCGCATCTGTGCCATTATGATGTCATTGTGGACAGAATTCTGTCCTAATATAAAATCAGTCAGAGAGGAAAAAATAAACTGAAAAGGAGTGACTAGCAATATTTTCAAAAAATAGAGGGAAATGTATCCAACTATGTGGCATACTCAAGTCTGTTCACAAGATAGAACACCTGTAGGGCTGTCATGACAAGCTTTTTTTTTTTTTCGGTGACTGGTCATACAACGCCTTTTTAGCTCCATCAATCCCTATATGAGGGACGAACATGCCAAGTGATGCGGTACACCATATTACAGATGGATAAAAAAATAAATATATACATATATAGATAGATAGATATATAGGTAGAGATAAGCAGCACTCTGCGACAGATTCCAACACAGTAATGGGTGCAAGCAGGTAATGCAGATCCGTGGATTATAAAACATAAACAAAAGAAATCCCACAGCACTCCGATGACTGACTGAATAAATCACATACTTTTTGGAACCATCGGAGTGCTGTGGGATTTCTTTCATTTATATATAGATATAATCATGTCCATATCATGGTACAGAAATAGGAATGTAACATCTGTATGTGGCAGGACATAGTCATAAGAAAAAGGAAATAAATTGTAATTTATTCTTGTAATCATTGCTAAAATGCATTACTTCCACAAATTCAGGGGTGGCATGGGCCGCACTTGTTGGACTTATCTACTAATTAATGCAATGCCCACATTTTTTATTTCAAGAACACTGGTGGGGTCCATGTTCTGAATAGACAGATGTGGGCTCCTGCACAATAAACTGTATTAATTAAAAAATATATATTTGTGAGTGATCAAGTCCAGGATTTAATTGTCCAAGAATCGTATAAAAAAAATCATAAGGGGTAAAATTTATTTTGCAGTCTACTACCTCCCTCTTGGAAAGATACCTCCCTCCCCCCTTGGAAAGCCCATAAACTAAACAAAAAATATGAATAAATGAAATTGACTCCCTAAAATGAATTCCCTCCCCACCCTTTTTGGTTTTCCCTAAATGTTATATAAAACTAATAATTAGAAATGGTCTGATAGGTCTCAAAACAGGGAAAGTTGCACAGGATTGGTTTTGAAGGGCACATGGGGCATTAAAACCGGGTATCCCTCCTCCTTCCATGTTTATTGCAAACCCGGCATCTCTTTTGGGGGAGTCTTTTTTGTTCTCAATGGCAGGGACGGGGTGAAAGAAGTGGCGTTCTTTGAGCCTTTGGACGTTCTCTGACTCGAAGGATTCTCCAGGTGCAGGGAAGTCAAACAGGAGGTGCTCTATAATATTTTCCTGGTATTGTAGCAAACTGAGCGTTCCTTGTGTCTTGTAGAGCACATAGCGGTTACACGTAGGCCCCTTTCTATACCAGTCCCTAGTCTTACGTTTTACTAAGTAAGGTTGTAGGACCTGGTCAGATAGATTGACACCACCCACCATGAACTTATTGTAGTCCACTACACAGACCTATTTCCTCTTATCAGTGGTAGCTCCTCCCTATCTTACTGCCACTGTGGTGTCCTCATGCACGGTAGTGACCATGTAAACCTTTTTGTCACTCCACTTGACAGCAAGCAACCGGTCACATGCAAATGAGTGACGAACCCCTTGTAATACGCCTCGACACCAGTTGTTGTGGGAGGCTGGCTCTATTTTTTGGTACCGTCCCACAGGCCCCTGTACTAGCAGCATGTAGGGACCTATACAGGGGGACATTAGTGTAGTGGTACACATGGTATCCTTTCTGTAGGAATGGCACCATGAGTCCCACTAATGCCAATATCCTCTAGGTTAAGGTGGCGGTCCCTGCCCTCATAAATAAATAAAAAAACACAGGTGTAGCCTGTTATGCTCTCACACACCTAATACAGTTTGACACCATATCTGGCTTTTTTGGAGGGGATGTATTGGTGAAAGGATAGACAGCCCTTGAAGCTCATAAGATACTGGTCTACCGATAATTTTTGGCCTGGGGTGTATAAATTTAAAAATTACTCTTTTAGGAGGGAGATACGGGTTCTGGCTGGGGTGATCATAGCCTGGGTCAATTTTTGGGGGGATTTAGGGTTTGTCAGAGAAGTGCATGAAATGTATTATTGTCTAACAGCCCGTTTAGGCCATAACGGCTGCAAAAACAGGGGTGCTGTGGATAGCTCTGGTACCCCAGCAGGACAGGATGGAAGTTGTTTTGTTTTTTTTACTAACCCCATGTTTAGGGTAATTCCCCTAAAAAATTTTTTTTTATCTCTGAGCCGGTCTGGGTAAAAAGGCTACTGCGTCAGAATAAAGCCCATTAGTGGCTGCCGTAAAAACACCTATGTGTGGTCACTAACGGGTTAAAGAGAACCTGTCAATATGTCAGACCTAATGAAATAAACCGTAAACCACACCAAAGTGCCAATTAGGAGGGGCTGTAAATAAAGCTGCTCTTGACTCTAAGTCACATGGTATCCCATGACCCCTTTCAGCCAGTCAGCAGCTTTAACCAAATCCATGTGAAGTAGCCTGTGACTCCTGTCTCTAAAGAACCCTGAAATGTATGTCACATGATCCTTCTCAGAGCTGCTGGGAGGCATAATATGATACATCATGTGGCTGCACAGGACCAGGAAGTGCTTTTTTATTTTTTTCAGTCCTCCCCCTCCCATTTGGCACTCTATTTGCTGTTTAGTAGTGGTCATACTGAAGTCTATTTTAAGTAACTGGTTCTCTATAAAGATTATTATTAAAGGCGTTTTCTTTAATCTTTATCAAAATGTGATAAATCTCATGCGTTCCAGCACAGAAAATTGTTGATGCATCCAGCGATTGGCTGTGAGGTCACGTACTATATGCATGATATAATAGAAACATTGTGGGATTTAAAAGGTGAGCATATTACTTTATATAATGTCATTTAGAGGTTCCTTGAACAGGGGCTTTCCCACCATTGGTCAAACTCTCAAACATTTTTCAGAAATTCTGTTTCTGTATTTCTTTCCATTACTATGAGGTAGCCTTTCTTTTCATGCAGAAGTGCTGGGCATCTGGACATGTGCGGCCAGCAGATTTGGCCACTTTAGATGGTCGTATCCACTCTCCTCGTGAAATTAACACTGGTACAGTTATTGGCACAAGACCGAGTGATCACTCTCTAAAATGGGCATCATTTTTTTTATTATAATATTATGCAGAAATTTTTAACATTGTAAGATCTGTATAATGAAATATGCTATTAATAGTGGGGAAACCCCTAAACTGTAAGACTATCAACGATAATCTTATACTGGTGCTAACGTCAACAATTTTGTTGGAGTGAGATGCCACACATTTATTAAAAGGTGTTGCATCTTTTGGCTAACCGTGTGCCATGTTTATGTTGCATCGACCACGGCCTCTGGCCATCCATTCCCCTCTTCCTATCGGACATAAAATAGAAAAAAATAAGTAAACTCGCCTCACCGCTCCTCTTCTCCCCTCCGGGTCTCCTCAGGCTCCCTCCTCATACAGGACCTTATATGCGACCTTATATTAACGTCCTGAGTGCTGCGTCACATACAACATCCTGACACTGCTCGGCGTTAGTACATTATATATGGCACGGCCTACAGAGGGCACCCGAAGGGGAGAAGAGTGGTGAGGTAAGCAATACTTACAGCACAGGCCTCCACCTTGCTACACCACACAGAATGAAATCAACACCTACTAGGAGCTGGCATAGATTTTTGCTATAAAAATTTGTCAAGCCCCCTTTTATCTAAGTGGCGATGGCAGTGTAAAACGGGCGTACAAAGGTTGTTCCGTTTCTCCCTTGATCTTTCCCATGATACAATCTCAAGGTATTTCCTATTACAGAGCTATGCATGCCTCATAAAAGACAACAGAGGCTGAAATGCTAAAATATGAATTAATATTTCATTCTTCAGTCTATGGATCCATATTTCAGCCTTCAGTGTCTTAAAGCGGGAAAAAGTGCCAGTAATTAGAAACTTGGTCATCTTTAATTGCAATTTCTTTAAGGGCAATAGTTTGGCTCCTGTCGCCCACGCTGCCTTAACTGTACAGCTAGCTGCAGCAAAACACAGAAACGAAGTCTGACATGAGAACTTAATTGAGGGAGGATTCCATTGACCCTCTAGAACCATTATGATATATTAATCAGGGAAAGAATTTTATTACCGACCACTTTATTTTCTCAAATGCAATTCTGCAGGCACAAGGACGGCTAAAGCAGCTCTTCATATTGAGGTAGTGCATTTACAATACTTTAAAACACTTTTAAAGCCATAATGTCCTTTTTTTGAATCCAGTATGAGATATTGAAAGGCATCCACATGAAGGGGGAGTGCACATTTTTTGTCTAGCGGAAAAAAATCTGCCTCAAAATTTCTCAGGCATTTTGAGGCATATTTTAAAATGCCAACATTTTTTTTAAGCGCTTTTTTTTTCTGCGGTTTTTGTCATCTTTTTCAGGCTGTAAAATCGAATGCAAAAAGCGCTCAAGACGAGCGCAGTGGGTTTTCCCTGCCTCCTATTGATTTTCAATGGGAGTTTAGAGGCGGAAACCGCTCAAAGAAAAAGAGCGTGCTGGAAAATAATTTCTTGACGCTGATTTCGACGCGGTTTCTGCGTTAAATTCAGAACCAGAAATGCAGTGGGAACAACCCCTAAAAAGTTATTTTGAAATTAAAATAGTGCCCTGGTCTATAACCGCTAATTCCCCTCTCCTGCTCATCCTCCTACTATGTGTAAGCTGCAGGCTCTCCTCCTTCACCTATATAGGGCTGGGCTCTCCCTCTAAAAAGACATGTGAGGGGGCATTTGTAAAACTTCTCTGAGAGATGAGGCAGAAGCAGTGAAAAAGAAGGATCTGCCTATACAAGCTATAACAGGAAGGGGGAGGATCTGCAACAGAGAGGACATGCCCCCTTAGTTTCCAGCCTAATAAAAATCTATCCGAGTAATGAATTGGATATCTATGGATCCATATTAGACACCGGGTTGGTTCTAGCTTTCCTAGAAAGAGATTGGCATGCACTTTATTATGTCTGATTTTCTTTTCTTTTTTTATTAATTCTGAGACAAGCCTTTTAACATCTTTCTCTGTAGAATACATTTTTTACAGCCGATAACAATAGTGCTATCACTGAGTGCGTTTAGCTAGGTCAGGGTTTGGAACTGGTGGCAGAAGACTGAAATTCAGTAATTGCCTTTGGCAGCCAGGTAGTGAGGCGTGAAGACTATAAAAATGTATGTCAACCTTCTTGTTGGTAATGATTGAAGAAGCTAGAGGGGGGCTAGCATATGGCGGTAGTTTGGCTAGCATATGGCGACCGTTTGGCTTTGTAAGGCTTGTGTTAAAACTTGTCATATTTGATTGTGTCAATCTTGTCCTTAAATTGCTTGATAAGATCTTACACATTGAATGTCTTATAAATAGCTAGTAAGAACATATTAAATTATGGATAACTTTAAAATAAATTTTTACAGACCATCACAATTCGAGGCAATGTTTTGAAAATGTAAGAACTACAATTTATAGATATCTACCTTTGTTATAAGAAGCCTCTTATGTTACATATTTGATGTCTTAACCCTTCCATCTGTTTTTCCATCTTGCTTGAAGGCATTTGTTTTAATCAATAATATTTACTCCAAGAATTAATCTTCTAATTCTCCGGTGCATAGTGATGCCAAATGTGTGTATATTATCTATCATATGAGGTTGCTATAGAGCTGACAACAAATACCCCATTTAGATTGTAGATGTAACTTCGCTTTATATGCAGCCTTCTGAACATGCACAGAGCAGATGGGGACGGAGCAGAAAAAAATGGTGACCAGGGATCTTCCAGAACGCAGAAACATTGCATTGCATGGCTGAAATATTGGTGTTGCGTTTGCTGCATAACGCAACGTTCTCCTCTTTTAGGCAGTATGTCTCAAGCTACTGAACAACACCAGCTTGTTTTGAAAAGAAAAAAAGGCAGAAAAAATTTCAATAAATCACATGTAGACACTTGTGTCTGCCCTAGACAAAGAAAGAACAATTAAATAAGTGGTAAAAAAAGGGAAAAGAAAATTGATAGAGAAGTCCCAATGTCTCAATGTATTAAATGGAGCGTAAAATATTTAAACGACAAACAATACAAATTATTTTAACCCCTCCTCGACATTTGTCGGATGGATATGCCATGGAAAGCCAGTGCTTCCCGCATTTTGGCGTATCCATAAACAAATGGATGGCACCGGCTCAGAAGCTGAGTCTGTGCCATTATCCCCGGATGACAGCGGTGTATTACAGCTGACATCAGGCTGTAATGGCGGGGACAGAAATTGGCTTAGATCCCTGCCATTAACCCCTTAAATGCAGCGGTCAAATGCGATCGCTGCATTTAAGGAGTTTGCAGCTCATCAGCACCCCAGCAATGAAATTGCCAGTTCCAGTGGCTGCAATGACAACTGGAGGCCTGATGCTGGCCTCCCGAGCTGCTTAGCACGAAAGCCGAGCAGCCCCCCCCCCCCCCGAGGCAGGGCTTGAAAGTCTTCCGTAGCCGACGGCAAGATGGTGCCGGCTTAGCAGGTGAGCCGGCGTCATCAGGGGTGGATGTCAGCTGTATGTTACAGCTGACATCCACCTGTAACGACAGGAACCGGAGCTAGCTCCGATCCTTGCCATTAGCCCCTTAGATGCAGCAATCTAAAGCGATCGCTGCATCTTAAAGTGTGCAAGCAGATCGGCAGCTCTGCCATGCAATCAGGGCTGCCGACTGCTACTATGGCAACAGAAGGCCTAACAATGGCTTCCTGCTCTGCCATTATGGAAGCCGATTAGGCCCCGCCCGGAGGTGAAGCCTAATCGGCTTGCTGTCAGTGAATGACTGATAGATCTAATACATTGCACTACATAGGTAGTGCAATGTATTAGCAAAAAAAAAATCTTGGTTGGACCTTCAAATCCCCTAGTGAAAAAAACATATAATAAAAGTTTCAAGTAATATAATAAAATACAATCTCTCTTTTCCCTTACCAAGTCCTTTATTTAAAAAAATAAACCATGCGTATTTGGTATCGCCGCGAACGTAGCGGCCTGAACTATAATATGATTTTATTTATTCCATGCGGTGAACGGCGTAAAAAAACCTGTAAAAAACTATACCAGAATTTCTGGTTTTTGGTCACTTTGCCCTATAAATATTTGATTAAAATGTGATCAAAAAGTCGCAGGTATCCAAAATCGATACCTAGAAAAACTATAGCTCGTCTCGCAAAAAACAAGCCCTTCTACAGCTCCGGTGACGAAAAAATTAAAACGTTATGGTTCTCACAACATGGCAACAGAAAATATACATTCTTTTTGCAAAAGTAATTTTACCGTGCAAAATGTCGTAAAACATAAAGTGCTATAAATTACATGTCGCCGGAATCAGACTGACCCGCAGAATAATAAACCTACAAAAAACCTCCAAATAAGGTACGGCGAGACAAAGGGGGATCCCCAATCAATCTAGGAAGCAACCTACAAGCGCACAAGCGCAAGGGACATAACATCCCAATAAAGTATGAAAGTAACTACCATGGATAGTAAAAAAATATATAACTTTATTAGTACATAACAATACATGGTATAACGATATTAGATATAATGAAAAATATGGCGGATCATATATCAAGAGGAGTAGCGATCTGGTAAAGATGACAGCATACCATGAGGAGCACAAGAGACAACCAACCTCAAAAAACGTCCCAGTACTAACATGCCATGGATACAAGTGAAATAGAATGTCAATAAGACAAAAGATGTATATATGGCTATATTTGTTGGAAAAATACTGCCCGTTACAAAAAGTACATAGCACAAATATGCGAAGGATAAATAACGTGTATGCAGACCAACATTAACAAATAAATGCCAGATAGAAAGAATGAGAAATTCAGGTACCTGTAGACATGATGAAAGCAGGGGACGTGGAGAGATGGCACAGAGACGCCTCGACTCGCGTTTCGCCTGCGACCGGCTTCGTCAGGAGGCTAATCATATTTAAAAAACCGGGGGGTTTTATACTAATATAAGTGAAAAACTGATTCATTGGTGGCACCTGTGGGGTGCACGTATAAGCGGCGCTCCATAGCCATGATGCAAACACTGCATCATCAGGAAGCGCCAAGCTGTCCACGACGTGACGATGCGTTTCACGTGCTGAGACGCACGTCACCATAGTAACGTGAACAAACAAGTCAGGCACTCCGAGATGCAGTGCCCAAAGCGCATGCGCCTGTGAGCGTCTGTGCAAATAAAACACAGAGATCATCAGGGAATACGTAATAGGACAAAGCTGCATAATTCATAGCTAGATTGGCCACAAACTTAAATACTTATGAAAAGCAGACCCAAACGGGATAACATATACAGATAATAACATAAATACATAAAACATAAATAAATACGATAAAAATATATATATCTGATCAGTGCATGATCGATAATTTTGATATTTACACAAAATTCATAATTTATAAATGGTAGATATATAAATAATTCAGTAAAAATATGAATTTAATTAATAACATATATATTGAAAAAATTTATATAATAGAAATAAAAATAAAAATAAAATTAGAAAATAATAAAATTAAATATAAACAGTATGTACATAAAAAAACTAAAATATATGAATATATGCAGACAGTGCTACAAATTGAATAAATAGGTGTAAAGAAAATTATGGTGGACAAAATATAGAATAAAAAATACTGAAAGAAAATGTTGATACAATTAATGAGTGAAGAATATAAGAATAATAAAAAACAAATAGTGAAAGTGAATAGTGAAAAATAAGACCATAATAAAGTTGAAATAAATACACATAAATATGCACGATATGATAACGCATAAAAAAGGAAGGCGTTAATAAGTGAAAAACAAATAAATAAAACTGTGTGATGCTTACATAAATATAGAATACAAATACGAATGTATAATACAATACAAATACAGAGCAATTATTTTATAGAAATAAATAACTATATAAACAATATATAGACAGCAGAAAGAATAATACATACACAATAAAAACCAATGAATAGAGAATAAAAAATAATGAATATGTGAAAAATAAAGAATAAAGAATGAAAAATAATAATAAATAAAACATAATGAATAATAATAAAATAAAAAACTAAATAAATATGAAATATGAAAAATGATAAAAAAATAATTATATTAAACACAAAACAAAAAACAAACAACGAAAAACAAAAAACAGAAACAAAACACAAACAAACAATAAAAAACAACAAACGAACAAAAAACAAAAGAAAAACACACAAGAATAATTATAATTAAACAAAAGGCCATAAAATTAGACCGCATGTCCAAGAAGTGGTCAATCATAGTCCTCACGATGAAAGGTGTATCTCTCACAGGATAATTGATGGCATCAATGAAACCAGCCACACTAGAATATAGCAAAACTGAAGTTAAAGTCATGTCATGTTAACAATCAAAAAGCAATCCCCCAAAACTAAAATTCGCGCTGCTTATAATGATTTATAAAAAAGGTTTGAAGCTAGTGGCCTCATTGAGGCCAAAAGGTGTAGTGGTGTTTAACAGGGTAATCCAGTTCATTTCTTTTTTTTAGGAGGGCTTTACGTATATAGCCACCTCTACAACCAAAAACCCGCAGAATAAAGTTAACATGTCATTTATAACGCATGGTGAACGCTGTATAAAAAAAAACACCTAAAAACTTTGTCAGAGTTGCCGTTTTTTGGTCACCTGACCTCCCAAAAAATAGGATAAAAAGTGATCAAACAGTCACATGTACCCTAAAATGGTACCTATAAAAACTACAGCTTGTCCTGCAAAAAATCAGCCCTTTTACCACTACGTCTATCAAAAATAATATTAGTTAAGGCTCCCATAAGTCAGGAAAGAAAAATATGCAGTTGTGCAGGCCCAAGGAGAACATTTCTTCTGTTTCAAGAGGCGATTTATCAAGGCCCTAAAATTAGGGAGCTAGTAAGGGCAGGGCCCAAACATATCTGCTGGAAGCAAGGGTGCCCGTAGAATACCAGGACAACAGTTCCCAGCAAAATTACCCAAACTGCAAAGGTGCGGAGTGTGGACCAAAAGACGGATAAGGAAGGACATTTATCAGTGCGACACTGGCCTGTGCAGAAAGGATTGTGTCACAGCGTAACACACATCTATGGATCATTTTATTATTTATTTACCCCATTATTATACCACCTGACTATGCCCCTGATGTGCTTTGCCCAGCTTACATGTACCCCCACATTATAAACTGAAATACCAGTAATACTCCAAACAAAACTACTACCAAGCAGAATCCACGCTCCAAAAGCCAAATGGAGATCCCTCCCCTCTGAACCCCACAGTGTGCCCAAATAGCCATATACTTCCACATATATGGCATCACCATACCCAGGAGAACCCTTTTAACAATTTTTGGGATGTGTATGTCTCCAGTGGCACAAGCTGGGCACAACATATTTCCCACTGAAATGTCACATCTAGGGAAAAATTAGAAATTTTTACTTTGCACCATCCGCAGCGCAATCATTTACTTGTGGGGTGAAAATGCTCACCACACCTCTTAATAAATGCCTAGAGGGGTGCAGTTTCCAAAAAGGGGTCACTTCTCAGGCATTTCTTTTATTATTTCACATCCGAGCCGTGCAATTGTGAACCAATACTTTGTAAATCGCCAAATTAGGCCACAATTTCACATGGTACTCTTTCACTCCTGAGCCCTGTCAAATGTCTAGGCAAAAGATTAGGGCCACATCTAGGGTGTTTCTAAAACCGGGAAACACAGCATAATGATTAGAGAGCTGTCTTTTCATGGTGGCACAAGCTGGGCACCACATATTGGCATATCTATGGAAAAATTCCCATTTTCATTCTAACATCGAGTGCACACTAATTTCTGCGAAACACCTGCGGGGTTAACATGCTCACTACACCCCTAGGTGAATACCTTGACCGGTGTAGTTTCCAAAATGGGGTCACCTTTGGGAGGTTTCCACTGTTTTGGTCCCACAGTGGCTTTGCAAATGCGACAGAGCGACTAGATAACAATTCAGCAAAATCTGCACTCCAAAGCCAAATGGCACGCCTTCTTTTCTGAGCCCTGCCGTGTGCCCAAACAGCAGTTTATGACCACAAATGGGGTATTGCCATATTGGGGAGAAATTACTTTACAAATGTTGGGGTTATTTTTTTCCTTATTTGTTGAGAAAATTAAAAATTTTGAGCTAAAGCTATATCTTATTGAAGAAAAGGGATTGTTTTTATTTTCACTGCTCAATTCTTATAAAGTCTATGAAACACCTGTGGGGTCAAAATGCTCACTACACCCCTAGATGAATTCCTCAAGGGGGGTAGTTTCCTAAATGGAGTCACTTTTTGGGCGTTTTCACTGTTTTGGTCCCTCAGGGGCTTTGCAAATGCGACATGGCCTCTGCAAACCATTCCTTCTAAATTTGACCACCAATAGCCAAATGACGCTCTTTCCATTCTAACCCCTGTCATGTGTTGAAACAGCCATTTATGACCACATATGGGGTATTGTTTTACTCGGGAGAAATTGCTTTAAAAATTTTGTGGTGCTTTTTCTCCTTTAGTCCTTGTGCAAATGAGAAAAAATTAGCTAAACCTACATTTTCTTTGAAAAAATGAAGATTTTCATTTTCACGGCCTACTTCCAATAATTTCTGCAATAAACCTGTAGGGTCAAAATGCTCACTATACCCCTAGATAATTTCCTTGAGAGGTGTAGTTTCCCAAATGGGGTCACTTTTGGGTGATTTCCACTTTTTTGGCACCGCAAAAAACCCTTCAAACCTGACATGGTGCCTAAAATATATTGTAATAAAAAGAAGGCTCCAAAATCCACTAGGTGCACCTTTGATTCTGAGGCCTGTGTTTCAGTCCATAAGCACACCAGGGCGACATATGGGATATTTCCTTATACTGCAAAACCTGGGCAATAAATATTGAGTTGCATTTCTCTGGTAAAACATTCTGTGTTACAAAAAAAATTGATTAAAAATGAATTTCTGCAAAAAAAAATGAAATTTGTAAATTTCACCTCTACTTTGCTTTAATTCCTGTGAAACGTCTAAAGGGTTAAGAAATGCTGTTTTGAATACTTTGAGGGGTGAAGTTTTTAAAATGGGGTGACTTATTGGGGGCTTGTAATATATAAGGCCCTCAAAGCCACTTCACAACTGAACTGGCCCGTGTAAAAATAGCCTTTTGAAATTTTCTTGAAAAAGTGAGAAATTGCTGCTAAAGTTCTAAGCCTTGTAACGTCCTAGAAAAAGAAAAGGATGTTCAAAAAAAACTATGCCAATTATCAACAATTTAGTGTGGTATAACTGCCTGTCTAACAAGCGGATACGTTTAAATTTAGAAAAATGCAAATTTTTTTCATTTTTTGCTAAATTTGGTATTTTTCACAATTAAATGCAGAGTGTATTGAGCAAATGTTGCTCGTAACATAAAGTAAAATGTGTCACGAGAAAACAATCTCAGAATCGCTTGGATAGGTAAAAGCATTCGGAAGTTATTACCACATAAAGTGAAACATGTCACATTTGAAAAATGAGGCTCTGTCAGGAAAGTCAAAAGTGGCCAAAGAGGGGCGGGGTTAATGAACAGGTTAATTCTAACAATATATATGTATAACAATCTTCAGCGATTACATAAATTTCAATGAAACATGCGGATTTATAAAATGAGCAGGCAAAAAGCTATAATATACGATACTATAATATATACAAGGGCATAAGATAAAGGTGTCTCTTTCCCCACTTCTGCCTGTTAACAAGCAGCCCTTCTAAAGAATAATTTAAAGGCTTTGAGGTTTGACAAACTAAGCACATTGTAGTAACTAGGTTGAATATATTGTTAACAATTCTCAAGAGAAAGTCCAATAGAACATAAATCCCATGGAACCAATACTTTAGCTACTGCGAAGTCATTGCTGGGTCTCCAGTTGTCATCGCCAACCTCGCTATTCTTAATCTGGGGGTTCTTGTTTGCTCACGATTCGTCGCCTTTTTCTATGGTACTCTATTTATGCTTTGGTACTAATGTCTGGTATATTCCATTCAATCTAGTGGATTTGTACATATGCGTAACAGAACGGTAAATCGTTTAAAGTTGTTTTTTTTTTATCTCCTCCATCTCGTTGATTTCAAAACTAGTATATTACCGTAGGTAAATTAAAGTGCAAATTTGTTTTTTTAATTTTGACACTGTATGAGTTCCTCATAGTTGAAAGTTCATAAAATTTCCAAAATTAATAACCATTGAATGTCTGTTTCTACGTACGAAAAGTCAATGTCCCTGCTCTTTTTTTTTTTTATACCTAGTTTTTCCACTTGTAAAATGTTTTTGAAATCAGAAAAAGTTGAGTTATTAAAGGTAGTCTAATTAAGGAAATCACTATATGCGCTATTAGGGCATTTGGACAACACACACACACACACACACACACACACACACACACACACACACACACACACACACACACACACACACCCACCCCTCACTGTTTTTAGGTTCTGTGACAAAAAATAATGCACTAATTTACTCTCCTGTGACTGCTGGCAGCTGCTAAGAGCATAAAGGAGTAATTATCGGTTAAGAGGGTTTGATGATTATGGTTATTATTATGTTGATTGTAAAGGGAAAAACCTCGTCAAAATAATCTTCTGATATCACATGGCTGAAATCTGTGATCTTAGACCACCACTGTCTTCCAGAACAAAAGAGACGTACATAGCCCTTAGAGCTTTACTGGCACTTGAACAGCAGAAGATATGCCAAATTTCTTAAGATTCATTGCGTCTTACTCCTGTGGGCTTTAATTAGGACCAGCGTATAAAACGTAGTAAATCTGCCCTAATGTTTCCAGCAACTTGCCATTTATTTAAATGGGCCTTTACATAGAATGTTGTCTATTTTTGCAGTCGAAGTAATCTATGAGCACTGCCAAAAGGGGTTTCTAAGGCTGTATTCACACGAACGGGTGTCAAATCAGCCGTGAGAAACGGCTGTTTTTCACAGCCGATTTGCACCCGTGCGTGACACGTTTTTACAGGACCCCTCATAGTCTTGGGTCTATTGAGGGATCCGGAAAACGGGCAAAAATAGCACATGTCCTATTTTTTCACGGCACGTTCACATGGTCTGTTAAAAAAACGGCTTTGTGAACTTCCCCATAGATGTGCATTGATTTTAAATACCCATGTGACGGCCTTTGAAGAAACGTCTGTCACACGGCCAATTATCTTTGTCATGTGAATAAACCCTAAATGTATCTTTAGAAAACAACCTAGTGTTTAAATCACATTTACATGTTAGACATATTTTTTAAAACAGAAGTCAATGGGGCAGATTTACGAAGGCTGGTGTTTCAAATGCCAGTCTTAATTTAAAGCACAATGGAGTAAGAGATGCAACAAATTTATTAAGAGGCGCGAGCCTCTTAATAATTTTGTCACGTCTTCGGCTGTCCACTCGCCACGGAGTGAAATCGGGAGTGACGAAAAACGTGCACTATAATTTCCACCAGAGAACTGGCGTAAAGTCCTTCATAAATTCCCCCTATAGAGTTTTGTTTTTTTATGATTTTTTTTTTTCTCCTTTATTAAGGGGTCTGCTGTAAAGCAAATCTGCAACTGTTGTCACAGCAAGACAGTTCCCTCATAATCATGAGGAAAAAAATATATACAGTCAAAGTAATAGCATGTTTCAATCTATACTTTTAATTGCTTAAAAAAGGGGGAATACATTCTCTAAGTTCTCTGGAATTAAGTGGTGGTCCAAGATCTTCACCAATGTGATCCTCTCAGATATATAGATATCAACCTTTTTAGGGGAACAGGATTAGATCATTGACACTTTAATCATATGATACAATAACGGTACTTTACCTTCTTACATAGTAGGTCCAAATTTATTGAATTTGGGTTTTAAATTGGAATTGTGTTTTAACCCTATTATGACCAAGTGTGTCTCAAAATTTGAATCCATTTCCCGGCTGTCTGACCGTTTTTAACTGCCATTTGCCATCCGTTTTTCCCTACCTCAGAGTTGCGCCCCGCCTGCCCCCACCTAGCTACGCCCCTGATTAAACTATTGCCCGCCACCTACTAGGGCCAAACTGGTTTCAATTTATGAGGAAAAGATAGTGGTCGACTGAGCCTCTGCTGAGACAGGACATGGATTTCAGACTACCTCTGACACCTGTTAACTAGGCCTTCCCAAGTTTATTTATTTATTTATTTTTTTGCCTCACCAGCCATACCACTGTGATGCCTGGGCCTCCACATTAATGACACTAATAGCAGACACACAAAAATGCACAGTCAATTGCTCATGTACTCACCTGCATGTTTATACATACACACACACACACACACGCACGCACGCACGCACGCACGCACGCACACACACATACCCACTCACCCACACATACCCACTCACCCACACAATTAAATAATGAATACAGTTAGAAAGTTATAGTATTCCTGATTTTTAATATTTTACCGCTATCTATGACCTATCAGAAGATAATTTTTACTGCTTTTCCCATTTAAAGACACAAAAAGCTCCAATAAAAATGCAGAAAAAAACGTAGATGTCTTGAATTGTTTAGAGCTTATTACGGGTCAATAGTTCTCTTGAGATTTTTTTATTAGGGTATACCAATATTTACATGTATTGTATGTAAGATGTGCTGTTGAGTAAGGAAAAGGGTTCACTAGAGTCTGAAAAGCAACTTACCGTCTTTCTTGGTGAGAGCTGATGTCCTAGTTTCCTTACACTAGATTTCCGTGCTCAGTTTCTGCATTTAGAATTAGCGTAAACAACAATTATGGCTGTGTAGTTGTTTTTCAGCGCTTCTTATTCCCTTCTGCAATACATTGGAGGGTGTTTTTGTATGCTTTGTGGCTTAAAGGGGTTTTCCAATACTTCTTACTTTTTTTTTTTTTTTTTTTTTTAATCACTGCAACGCTTCTCAATTTATCTATTAATGCCCCCTGAATATTATCTAATTTAATTTTTTTTAACCCCTTCAGGACTGAGCCTGTTTTGGCATGGAGGACGAAGCTGATTTTTTCAAATCTGACATGTTACTTTATGTGGTAATAACTTGGGAATGCTTTTACCTATCCAAGTTATTCTGAGATTGTTTTGTCATGACATATTGTACTTTGTTAGTGAAAAAATTTGGCCGATTAAATTCAATATTTTATTTGTGTAAAACACCAAAATGTAGGAAAAATGTGCAAAAATTAGCATTTTTCTAAATGTAATTGTATCTGCTTGTAAAACAGATGGTAATACCACACAAAATAGTTACTAGTTAAAATTTCCCATATATCTACTTTGTTTGCATAGTTTTTTGAACGTCATTTTATTTTTCTACGACGTGGCAAGGCTTCGAACTTTAGCAGCAATTTCTCACAGTTCAAGAAAATTTCAAAAGGCCATTTTTTTCAGGGACTAGTTCAGTAGTTCTGAAGTGGCTTTGAGGGCCTTCCATATTAGAAAGGTCCCATATATCACCCCATTTTGAAAACTGCACCCCACAAAGTATTTAAAACCGTATTCAGAAAGTGTTTTAACCCTTTAGACGCTTCACAGGAATTAAAGCAAAGTAGAGGTTAAATTTACAAATCTCTTTTTTTTTTTTGCCAAAATTCCTTTGTAATAATAATTTTTCTGTTAGGGTATGTTCACACATAGTGGTTTCAGACGTAATTCGGGTGTTTTACGCCTCGAATTATGCCTGAAAAAACGCCCCTAATACGCCTACAAACATCTGCCCATTGCTTTCAATGGGAATTACGATGTTCTGTTCCCACGAGCCTTTATTTTACGCGTCGCTGTCAAAATACGGCACGTAAAATTACGGCTCGTCAAAAGAAGTGCAGGACACTTCTTGGGGCGTTTTTGGAGGCGTTTTTCATTGACTCCATTGAAAAACGGCCATAAAAAAACATCTGAAAATCAGGAGCTGTTTTCGCCTTAAAACCGCTCCGTATTTTCAGACATTTTTGCTCACTACGTGTGAACACACCCTAACACAGAAGGTTTTACCAGAGAAACGCAACTCAATATTTATTGCCCGGATTCTGCAGTTTTTAGAAATATCCCACATGTGGCCCTAGTGTGGTAATGGACTGAAGCACAGGCCTCAGAAGCAAAGGATCACCTAGTTGATTTTGGGCCCCCCTTTTATAATATATTTTAGGCACCATGTCAGGTTTGAAAAGGTCTTGTGGTGCCAAAACAGTAAGTTACCCCATTTTGGAAACTACCCCCTCAAGGAATTTATCTAGGGGTATAGTCAGCATTTTGACCCCGCAGTTTTTTTGTGACATTTATTTGAAGTAGTCAAGTGAAGATGAAAATCTATTTTTTTTTTTCTGAAAAACATAGACACTTTTACATTTTACAAGGAATAAAGGAGAAAAATCACCCCAACATTTGTAAAGCAAATTTCTCCGGATTACGGCAATACCTTATATGTGGTCATAAACTGATGTTTGGACCCAGAGCAGGGCTTGGATTTTGGAGCGCTGATTTTGCTAGAATCGTTTTCAGTGCCCTGTAGCGTTTGCAATGCACTGGATGGACCAAAACAGTGGAAACCACCCCCCCCCTATGTGACCCCATTTTGGAAACTACACCCAAGGAATTGTACTAGGGGTATAGTTAGCATTTTGACTCCACAGATTTTTTGCTGAATTCAATGGAGTTAGTCTTTGAAGATGAAAAACTACTTTTTTACTGAAAAAACGTAGACCGTTTTAATTTCTACAAGGAATAAAGGAGAAAAAGCACTCCAAAACTTAACGTGTTCCAACACTTAAAGAGGCTCTGTCACCAGATTTTGCAACCCCTATCTGCTATTGCAGCAGATCGGCGCTGCAATGTAGATAAGAGTAACGTTTTTATTTTTAAAAAACGAGCATTTTTGGCCAAGTTATGACCATTTTTATATTTATGCAAATGAGGCTTGCTAAAGTCCAACTGGGCTTGTTTAAAGTAAAAGTCCAACTGGGCGTGTATTATGTGCGTACATCGGGGCGTGTTTACTACTTTTACTAGCTGGGCGTTCTGACGAGAAGTATCATCCACTTCTCTTCAGAACGCCCAGCTTCTGGCAGTGCAGACACAGCGTGTTCTCGAGAGATCACGCTGTGTCGTCACTCACTTCCTGCCCCAGGTCCTGCATCGTGTCGGACGAGCGAGGACACATCGGCACCAGAGGCTACAGTTGATTCTGCACAGCATCGGCGTTTGCAGGTAAGTCGATGTAGCTACTTACCTGCAAACGCTGATGCTGCTGCAGAATCAACTGTAGCCTCTGGTGCCGATGTGGCCGACACGATGCAGGACCTGGGGCAGGAAGTGACGTCACAGCGTGATCTCTCGAGAACACGCTGTGTGTCTGCGCTGCCAGAAGCTGGGTGTTAACGAACAGAAGTGGATGATGATGATTTGTCAGCATCATACACTCCCATTCCTAACGCCCAGCTAGTAAAAGAAGTAAAAACGCCCCGATGTACACACATAATACACGCCCAGTTGTACTTTTGCAAGCCTCATTTGCATAAATAGAAAAAATGGTCATAACTTGGCCAAAAATGCTCGTTTTTTAAAAATAAAACGTTACTGTAATCTACATTGCAGCGCCTATCTGCTGCAATAGCAGATAGGGGTTGCAAAATCTGGTGACAGAGCCTCTTTAACGATTGCATGTGGGGGCTGCCGATCTGCTCTAAACCCCGTAAATGCGGCAATCGCTACCGACCGCTGCATCTAAGGGGTTAATTTCCTAAATCAGTGGCGATGGGCCGCTAATCAGCAACAGGGAGAGCAGGGCAGACACCCTGCACCGTTAACCGCCGCTGCGGTGTAGCGCCGCGCAGCAGTTAACTGTTAAACCAAAGACATAACTGCACGTCAAGGTGCGCAAACTTACTACACACCTTGACGTGCATTAAAGTCAAGGTGCTTGAATGGGTTAATTTACCATTATGCTCTTTTGTTTACATTGAGAGCTTTGTTTTACCTCTGTGTGTTCGTCTTGCTTTTCCGGTCATACAGTTCCCGGCATGCACCACATGTATCCCAGCATGCAATGTGCCGTAAACATTTTCTAATCTCCGTTGCCATTTTACTGCTCTCATTAGATCAGTGAGAGCTAACGATAAACATGCAATATATCAGTGCTGTACCAAACAACACTCTCTCTTACATAATGGTAAAAAAAAACAACTTAATTTGACCTCAGAGCTGGAGTCCCAGAGCAGGCTCTGCTCCGGAACTCTGTGGAATCCCCTGACCTCACTGTTCATATATGGACACTGATGTCAGGGACTTCTTGGGAGCCAGAGTCCTGGGCAGAGTAATAGTATAGGCTCTGCTCCAGGACTCTGTGGAATCCCCTGACATCATTGTCAATATATTTCTGAAATCTAAAATGTCACTTTATGTTCTAATAACTTTGAAATGCTTTTACCTATCCATGCGATTCTGAGATTGTTTTCTCGTGACACATTGGACTTTAAGTTAGTGGCGAAATTTGGTCCATATATTCAGTATTTAATTGTGAAAAACACCAAAATTTTGCGAAAAATTAGCATTTTTATCAATTTGTGTCTGCTTGTAAGACACATTGTAATACCACACAAAATAGTTGCTTATTAACTTTTCCCATATGTCTACTTTAGATTGGTATAGTTTTTTTTAGCATTATTTTTTTTTTTTAGGACGTTACAAGGCTTAAGCAGAAATTTCTCACATTTTTAAGAAAATTTCAAAAGTCTCTATTTTTACAGGGACCAGATCAGTTGTGAAGTGGCTTTGAGGAGCTTATACAATAAAAAAAAAACACAAGTCACCCCATTTTAAAAACTGCACCCCTCAAAGTATTCAAAACAGAATTTAGAACGTTTCTTAACCCTTTAGGCGTTTCTCAAGAATGAAAGCATTGTAGAGGTGAAATTTACGAATTAATTTTTTTTTGCAGAAATTCATATTTAATTAAAAAAATTCTGTAACACAGAAGGTTTTACCAGAGAAATGCAACTCTATATTTATTGGCCAGATTCTGCTGTTTTTATAAATATCCCACATGTGGCCCTAGTGTGCTAATGTACTGAAACACAGGCCTCAGAAGCAAAGGGGCACCTAGAGGATTTTGGGGGCTTATTTTTATTAGAATATATTTTAGGCACTATGTCAGGTTTGAAGAAGTCCTGGGATGCCAAAACAAAAGAAACACCCCCAAAAATACCCCATTTTGGAAACTACATCCACAATGAATTAATCTAGGGGTATAGTGAGCATTTTGACCCCAAGGTGTTTCATAGATTTTATTAGGGTATGTTCACACGGCAGCGTCCGTAACAGCTGAAATTACGGGGATGTTTTCAGGAGAAAACATCCCCGTAATTTCAGCCGTAATGGCATGTGCAGGTGCTTGAACGCCGCGTCCATTACGGACGTAATTGGCGCTGCTTTTCATTGGAGTCAATGAATAACGGCTCCAATTATGCCCCAAGAAGTGACAGGTCACTTCTTTGACGCGGGCGTCTATTTACGCGCCGTCTTTTGACAGCGGCGCGTAAATATACGCCTCGTGTGAACAGGCAAACGTCAGCCCATTGCTTTCAATGGGCAGATGTTTGTCAACGCTATCGAGGTGCATTTTCGGATGTAATTCGGGGCTTAATACGCCCGAATTATGTCCGTAAATAGGCCGTGTGAACATACCCTTAGAATTTGGACATAAAAAAGAAAAATGTTAATTTTTTTCCAATAAGATTTACGTTGAGCTGAAAAACAACAACAATGTCCATAAGAAATAAAGAAGAAAAAGCCCCCCAATCTTTGTAAAGCAATTTCTCCCGTGTTCGGCAATACCCCATATGTGGTCATAAACTGCTGTTTGGGCACATGGCAGGGCCCAGAACGGAGGGAGCGCCATTTGGCTTTTGGAGTGCAGATTTTGCTGGATTGGTTTCTGGGAGCTATGTTGCATTTGCAAAGCCCCTTTTGAACCAAAACACTGGAAACCCCTCAGAAGTTACCCCATTTTGGAAACTACACCCCTCAAGTTATTCACCTAGGGGTGTAGTTAACGCTGCAGGTGTTTTGCAGAAATTAGTGTGCACACGATGTGAAAATGGGAATTTTTCCATAGGTATGCCAATATGTGGTGCCCAGCTTGTGCCACCACAACAAGACGGCTCTCTAATTAGTATGCTGTGTTTCCTGGTTTTAGAAACACCCTACATGTGGCCCTAATCTTTAGCCTGGACATTCTACCAGGCTTGGGAGTGAAAGAGTACCATGTGGAATTGAGGACTAATTCGGCGATTTACAAAATATTGGTTCACAGTTGCAGAGGCTGTGATGTGAAATTATAAAAGAAACCCCTGAAAAGTGACCCCATTTTGGAAACCACCCCTCAAGGCATTTATTAATGGTTGTATTGAGCATTTTCACCCCTCAGGTCTTCTCCATAAATGAATGCGCTGTGGATGATGCAAAGTAAAAATTTCAATCTTTCCCTAGATATGCCATTTCAGTGGCAAATATGTCATGCCACTGGAGACACACACACAGACACCCCAAAAATTGTTAATAGGGTTCTCCTGGGTATGGCCACGCCATATATGTGGAAGTAAACAGCTGTTTGGGCACACTGTAGGGCTCAGAAGGGAGGGAGCGCCATTTGGAGCGTGGATTTTGCTTGGTAGTAGTTTTGTTTGGAGTTTTACTGGTATTTCAGTTTATAATGTGGGGGTATATGTAAGCTGGGCAGAGTATATCAGGGGCGTAGTCAGGTGGTATAATAATGGGGGGAAAAAAAAACTATAAAATAATCCATACATTCTTTATGCACAGGCCAGTGTCGCACTGATAAACGGTGACCTTTCTTTTCCCCTTTTGGTCCACACTCTGCACCTTTGCAATTTAGGTAATTTTGCTGTGAAGTTTTGTCCTGGTATAATACGGGCACCCTCACTTCCAGAAGATATGTTTAGGCCCTACCCTTCCTGGTTCCCTTGATATAAGAAATGTTCCCCTCAAGCCTGCACAACTGCATATTCCTTCTTTCCCGACTTATTGGAGCCTTAACTAATTTTATTTTTTCATTGACGTAGTAGTATGAGAGCTGGGTTTTTTTTGGGACGAGCAGTAATAATTATTGGTACCATTTTGGGGTACATGCGACTTTTTGATCACTTTTTATCCTATTTTTTGGGAGGTAAGGTGACCAAAAAACAGCAATTCTGGCATCGTTTTTTAGTTTTTTTTTAAACAGCGTTCACTATGCGTTATAAATTATATGTTAACTTTACTGTGTGGGTCAGTACTATTCCGGCGATACCAAATTTATAGCACTTTTTTATGTTACAACTTTTTGCACAATAAAACTACTTTTAAAAAAGCATGTGTTTTTTCTGTCGTCATGTTGTGAGAGACATAACTTTTGCATTTTTTCGACTACGAAGCTGTATGAGGGCTTGTTTTTTGCGAGATGAGCTGTAGTTTTTATAGGTACAGTTTTTGGATACATGTGACTTTTTGATCACTTTTTATTCTAATTTTTGTAGGGCAACGTGACCAAAAAACACAAATTCTGGCATTTTTTCCTGAACGTTCACCACATTGAATAAATAACATAATATTTTTATAAAGCAAGCCATTAAAGTCGCGGCGGTACTAAATATGTATGGTTTATGTCATTTTTTCAATAATAATGGACTTGATAAGCGAATAAGGGCGATTGTGTTTTATTTTATTACTTAACTTTTATGTTTTACAACTTTTTTTTACACAGCCCCACTAGGGGACTTGAAGGTCTGTCTGATTTTTTTTTTTTGCAATACGTTGCACTACCTGTGTAGTGCAATGTATTAGATCTGTCAGTCGTTCACTGACAGCAAGCCGATTAGGCTTCGCCTCCGGGCGGGGCCTAATCAGCTTCCAATAATGCTACCATTGTTAGGCCTCTTGTTGCCATAGTAGCAGTTGGCAGCCCTGCGATCACACGGCAGGGCTGCCGATCTGCTACCAACCTCTAAGATGCAGTGATCGCTTTCGATTGTTGCATCTAAGGGGTTAATGGCAGGTATCGGAGCTAGCTCCGTTCCCTGCCATTACAGGTGGAACATACAGCTGACATCCACCACTGATGACGCCGGCTCAGCTCCTCAGCCGGCACCATCTTGCCATCTGCTACAGAAGCCTGTTAGGTCCTGCCTCCGGGCAGGACCTGGAAGGCTTCCGTACTAGGCAGACTGGGAGGCCAGTATTAGGCCTCTGGTTGCCATTGCAGCCACCGGCACCCCGGCAATTTCATTGTTGGGGTGCCAATGAGCTGCAAACAGCTTAAATGCAGCGATCGCTTTGACCACTGCATTTAAGGGTTAATGACGGGGATCGAAGTTAACTTCGGTCCTCTCCATTACAGCAGGGTGTCGGCTGTAACATTCAGCTGGCACCCGGGGATGGTGGCACCGACTCAGCTTCTGAGCTGGTGTCCACCATTTGTCATATGGATACGGCAAAATGCGGGAAGCACTAGCTCTCCATGACATATCCATATGACAAATGTCGGGAAGAGGTTAAACCAAATGTTTACAAACTAAAGTTTTTCAGACAGCAACATCCTAATTATATATAAAAAAGATTTGAAGCAATATCTAAAAGCTTGAAACTACTATCAGTGTAGGTATAAATAAGCATGAACGGAACATTTTAAAGTTGTTTTTCCTTCCTGTTCTCATCCATAAGGATGGATTCACACGCGGCAGATTTTGTTCCAGAAATAGGACTATTCATCTGAATCCGGTTGTTTCTGCAGCAGGTGAATGGATTTCTGCAAGATCCATTCAGATGAAAAGACCTGATTTTCAGTCGCAGAAAATTTCTGCACCCTAAAACAGAAACCTAAAATATCTGTATTCTGATGAACAGGGCACTATTCCAGCACTCTAAGGCTGGGTTCACACGACCTATTTTTAGACGTAATGGAGGCTTTTTACGCCTCGAATTACGTCTGAAAAACCAGCTCCAATACGTCGGCAAAGATCAGCCCATTACTTGCAATGAGCTTTACGATGTACTGTGCCGTTGACCCGTCATTTTACACGTCGCTGTCAAAAGACGGCGCGTAAAATTACAGCCTCGTCAAAAGAAGTGCAGGACACTTCTTGGGACGTAATTGGAGCCGTTTTTCATTGACTCCAATGAAGAACAGCTCAAAATTACGTCCGTAAAAGATGCCCTGCAAAACGCCAGTACATGCAATTACGTCTGAAATTCAGGAGCTGTTTTCTCCTGAAAACAGCTCCGTAATTCCAGACGGAATTGCAGTTATCGTGTGCACATACCCTTAGGCTACATTCACACTTAGTGTAATTGCTGCAGATTTTCCTTCCGGATGTGCGGGTGGAAAATTTGCAGCATATTACAGTAGTAGCGAAGTGGATGAGATTTTGAAGATCAGGCGGCTATTGTTAGGCAGCCCTGCGATGGCTCGCTGTAGGTTATTTCCATGCAGGGATTTACCTGCGGTGCAGTTTTTTTTTTTTTTAAATCTGCAGCATTTTAGTTTATGTTGCAGAGTGGTTGCAGATTTTCCCAATAAAGTAAAAATCCACATCAAATAGCAAATGCTGCGATTCTTGCTGTAGAAAAGCAACGAATTTGCAGCAAAAACCAGAAGAATGGGAAAAAACAATATATTTCAATTTTAAAATAATAATAAAAAAACTTTACTCACCTTCCCATGTCTCCCATAGCGATGTTTCACTTTTCCCAACGCTGTCCTCTGTGCAGCTGGCCTCCTGTGTTGACGTTTCGTCCCATTAGACTGATGCAGCCAATTACAGGCTGCATTGGTAACATGGGACAAAACATATTATCAGGAGATCGACCACACAGAGACCAGCCAAGGGAGCATGGATGTATCACTATGGCAGACCAGGGGAGCTGAGTATAGTCTTCTTTTTTTTTTTTTTTTCCCCTCTGCAGACATTCAGCGAAATTTCCCATAGCGTTGGCAACGCTCTGGCCGGGGATTCCGCTATGGAGGAGCCACTATATATGGACAGTGACGTCAAGGGCTTACTCGGGCTCAGCGCTTAAAGTAGCGCTGTGCCTGGAGAGTCCTCTGTACTAATGCTGAAGCAGGGAGCTGACTGTTCCTTGCTTCAGCATTGTGTTCAACTGTATATGCGTCCTGAGGACGCAGATACAGTTGACACTAGGAGTCTGGGACATACCACCAGCCTCCCTTCTGCTGGCTTGCTTAGCTAGAGAGGTCACTGCCCTGAACCCCATTTAGGAAATCACCTCTTGTACTGGGATGCTTGTTCGTGACCCCCTGGCCATCAATGATGTCTTTGCTAAATTTTACTCAAATTTATACTCCTCTAAGGTTCCAAATAATAAACCTGACCTGGAGATATACTTAGACACTATTATGTTTCCCACCTTGGATAGAGAGGATTTTAATTTTCTGGACACTGATCTGACTTTGGAGGAGATTACAGAGACTATTCGCTCTTTTCCAAACAGGAAAACCCCGGGTCTGTATGGCCTTCCCATAAAGTGGCATAAATTGCATGTTGAAATGATTGCTCCTCATTTACTTAATCTTTTCGAATCCATTGATTGGAATAATACCCTCCCCCTTCTAGGAGATAGGCTCTTATAGTGCTGATTCCCAAGCCCCGTAAACATCCTAAAAAATTTGTCTCATACCTGCCTATTTCACTCCTTAATTGCGATATTAAAATATTAGCCAAAATTTTGGTCACGTGTCTCCAAAATGTAATTTCATCTTATTCATCCGTACCAGTCTGGCTTCATGCCAGGGAAGGCCATAGATGTTAACCTTCGAAGGCTATTTAATAACATATCGTCTACTGTAGGATTGGGTAGCTCCAGAATTGTTGCCTCTTTAGACGTTGAAAAAGCGTTCAACTTGGTAGAGTTCACGGGTGTAGCTAAATGCTCATTGCCCTGGTCCAAGAATTCAGCTTGGGGCCCCCCTACCCGTCCCCAACACCACCGGACCCCTGCCCGCGCCTATGCCCAGCTTCCTTGCCCAACAGTCCCCATGGATACCCGCACAGTATAATGCCCCTATAGCTGCCTCCACAATATAATTCCCCCATAGCTTCCCCCTCACAGTATAATGCCCCCATAGTATAATGCTCCGCATAGCTGAACTCACACAGTATTATGCTCCCCATATCTGCCCCCACACAATATGCTCCCCATAGCTGCCCCATACAAAATAATGCTCCCCATAGCTGCCTCATGCAATATAATGCTCCCCATAGCTGCCCCACTCACAGTATAATGCCCCCCATGGCTGACCCTCACAGTATAATGCGCCCATAGCGGCACCCATAGTATAATGCTCCCCATGGCTACCCCCATAGTATAATGCTCCCCATAGAGTATAAGGCCTCCCATACAGTATAAGGCCCCCCTTAGCTGCCCCATACAGTAAAATGCTCCCATAGCTGCCACCATATCTGCCACCATATCAGCCACCCCTCCCATACCCAGTATAATGCCCCCATATGTGCCTAATAAAAAATAACATAATTACTTACCTATCCCCGTTCCCACGACGTGTGGAGGATCCTTCTCCTCCGGTCTGTGTTATGAGTGACTCGGCGCAGACAGGCACGATGACGTCACAACATCGCGCCTGCCTGCGCCGAGCTGCTCACGGCACAGTAAATGCTGGGGCAAGGAGCCGGCACTCTTGCTCCAGCATTCAATTCAACTATACTTGCATCCTAAGGATGCAGATGCAGTTGGAACTGGGACCAGCAGCGGTCACATGGGATGAAACATCATCCCAGGCCGGATGGATGACGTTAGAGGGCCGGCCTCCTGGGATGACTTTTCATCCCATGTGACTGCCTTTGCAGCCAATCACACGCTGCAGCGGTCTCCTGGGATGGAACAGGAGGCCTGCTCAGCAGTTTTCCGCAGTGGACATTCCGGGCGAAAAAACTGCACCACAGTTTTGTGCGGTTTTTCGACCGAAATTCCGAGGCCACCGGGGCGGATACCAGGGCCCGATACCAAATGATCCGCGGCCCGGTGGTTGGAGATCACTGATACAGAAGATGGGGTTAATAGCACGATTTCTATTTTTGCAGATGACACCAAGCTATGTAGTATTATTCAGCCTAAAGAAGATGTTCGTAAATTGCAAGCCGATTTGGACACACTAAGTGTTTGGGCAGCCACTTGGCAAATGAGGTTTAATGTAGATAAATGTACAGTTCTGCATCTGAGTACCAACGATCTGCATGCATCATATGTCCTAGGGGGAGCTACACTGGGGAACTCACTTGTTGAGAAGGATCTGGGTGTACTTGTAGATCATAGACTAAATAACAGCATGCAATGTCAATCAGGTACTTCAAAGGCCAGCAGGATATTGTCGTGTATTAAAAGAGGCATGGACTCGCGGGACAGGGATATAGTATTACCACTTTACAAGGCATTAGTGAGGCCTTATCGAGAATATGCAGTTCAGTTCTGGACTCCGGTTCATAGAAAGGATGCCCTGAAATTAGAAAATAATACAAAGAAGAGCAACGAAGCTAATAAGGGGCTTGGAGAATTTAAGTTATGAGAAAGATTAAAATAATTAAATTTATTTAGCCTTGAAAAAAGACAACGAAGGGGGGACATGATTAACTTATATAAATATATGAATGACACATACAAAAAATATGGTGAGATCCTGTTTTATGTAAAACCCCCCTTAATATCAAGGGGGCACTCTCTCCGTCTGGAGAAAAAAAGGTTCAATCTCCAGAGACGACAAGTCTTCTTTACTGTGAAAACTGTGAATTTGTGGAATAGCCTACCCCAGGAGCTGGTTACAGTAGCTATAGTAGATGGCTTTAAAAAAGGGCTTAGATAATTTCCTAGAACTAAAAAATATTCGCTCCTATGTCAATATGTAGAAATTTTTCCTTTCCCTTTTCCCATCCCTTGGTTGAACTTGATGGACGTGTCTTTTTTTCAAACGTACTAACTATGTAATAGTAATATAGTGTCCTATTATATGCAGTGCTGTAATGAAGCTGGCCCGGTGCTGGAGATCCAGTTTCTGAAACGCCCAGCAATAGCTTATAATACCTGGGGAAGATGCAGCTAGTTTGCCAGGTCTCTGGCGAACAGAGGGGCCCACAAAATTATCTCCCTCTATGTTGTCCATGATTTTTGTAGTTGTTTTTAAAAATAAAATAATTTGTTTTCGTTCTGCAGCCTACATGTATTCCAACACATAATAAACTGCAGGATGGCGTTTGCATTGAAATCCCGAAAAATGACTGACTGACAAGCTCGATCTCCTGAACGCAAATCTAAGCTGAAGTCAGGGGCGTAACTAGGAAACCCTGGGCCCCATAGCAAACTTTTGACTTGGCCACTTCGCTGGGTGCCACACACAGCCTAGCCTTGCAGATGGTGCCCCCCTGTAAATAGTGTCATACAGCCCCCTCCTTTAGACAGTGCTATACAGCCCTCTTTTAGACAGTGCCATACAGCTCTCCTGTAGACAGTGCTATATAGACCCCCTGTAGACCGTGCTATACAGCCCCCTGTAGACCGTGCTATACAGCCCCCTGTAGACCGTGCTATACAGCCCCCTGTAGACCGTGCTATACAGCCCCCCTGTAGACCGTGCTATACAGCCCCCTGTAGACCGTGCTATACAGCACCCTGTAGACCGTGCTATACAGCCCCCTGTAGACCGTGCTATACAGCCCCCTGTAGACCGTGCTATACAGCCCCCTGTAGACCGTGCTATACAGCCCCCTGTAGACCGTGCTGTACAGCCCCCTGTAGACCGTGCTGTACAGCCCCCTGTAGACCGTGCTATACAGCCCCCTGTAGACAGTGCTATACAGCCCCCCCTGTAGACAGTGCTATACAGCCCCCCCTGTAGACAGTGCTATACAGCCCACCCCTTTAGATAGTGCTATACAGCCCCCTCCTGTAGACAGTGCTATACAGCCCCCCCTGTAGACAGTGCTATACAGCCCCCCCTGTAGACAGTGCTATACAGCCCCCCCTGTAGACCGTGCTATACAGCCCCCCCTGTAGACAGTGCTATACAGCCCCCCCTGTAGACAGTGCTATACAGCCCACCCTGTAGACAGTGCTATACAGCCCCCCCTGTAGACAGTGCTATACAGACCCTCCTGTAGACAGTGCTATACAGACCCTCCTGTAGACAGTGCTATACAGCCCCCCTGTAGACAGTGCTATACAGACCACCCTGTAGACAGTGCTATACAGCCCCCCCCCTGTAGACAGTGCTATACAGCCCCCCCTGTAGACAGTGCTATACAGCCCCCCCTGTAGACAGTGCTATACAGCCCCCCCTGTAGACAGTGCTATACAGCCCCCCCTGTAGACAGTGCTATACAGCCCCCCCTGTAGACAGTGCTATACAGCCCCCCCTGTAGACAGTGCTATACAGCCCCCCCTGTAGACAGTGCTATACAGCCCCCCCTGTAGACAGTGCTATACAGCCCCCCCTGTAGACAGTGCTATACAGCCCCCCCTGTAGACAGTGCTGTACAGCCCCCCCTGTAGACAGTGCTGTACAGCCCCCCCTGTAGACAGTGCTGTACAGCCCCCCCTGTAGACAGTGCTGTACAGCCCCCCCTGTAGACAGTGCTGTACAGCCCCCCCCTGTAGACAGTGCTGTACAGCCCCCCCCTGTAGACAGTGCTATACAGCCCCCCCTGTAGACCGTGCTATACAGCCCCCCCTGTAGACAGTGCTATACAGCCCCCCCTGTAGACAGTGCTATACCGCCCCCCCCTGTAGACAGTGCTATACAGCCCCCCCTGTAGACAGTGCTATACAGCCCCCCCTGTAGACAGTGCTATACAGCCCCCCCTGTAGACAGTGCTATACAGCCCCCCCTGTAGACAGTGCTATACAGCCCCCCCTGTAGACAGTGCTATACAGCCCCCCCCTGTAGACAGTGCTATACAGCCCCCCCCTGTAGACAGTGCTATACAGCCCCCCCTGTAGACAGTGCTATACAGCCCCCCCCTGTAGACAGTGCTATACAGCCCCCCCTGTAGACAGTGCTATACAGCCCCCCCCTGTAGACAGTGCTATACAGCCCCCCCCTGTAGACAGTGCTATACAGCCCCCCCCTGTAGACAGTGCTATACAGCCCCCCCCTGTAGACAGTGCTATACAGCCCCCCCCTGTAGACAGTGCTATACAGCCCCCCCTGTAGACAGTGCTATACAGCCCCCCCTGTAGACAGTGCTATACAGCCCCCCCTGTAGACAGTGCTATACAGCCCCCCCTGTAGACAGTGCTATACAGCCCCCCCTGTAGACAGTGCTATACAGCCCCCCCTGTAGACAGTGCTATACAGCCCCCCCTGTAGACAGTGCTATACAGCCCCCCCTGTAGACAGTGCTATACAGCCCCCCCTGTAGACAGTGCTATACAGCCCCCCCTGTAGACAGTGCTATACAGCCCCCCGTAGACCGTGCTATACAGCCCCCCCGTAGACCGTGCTATACAGCCCCCCCGTAGACCGTGCTATACAGCCCCCCCGTAGACCGTGCTATACAGCCCCCCCGTAGACCGTGCTATACAGCCCCCCCGTAGACCGTGCTATACAGCCCCCCCGTAGACCGTGCTATACAGCCCCCCCTGTAGACCGTGCTATACAGCCCCCCCTGTAGACCGTGCTATACAGCCCCCCCTGTAGACCGTGCTATACAGCCCCCCCTGTAGACCGTGCTATACAGCCCCCCCTGTAGACCGTGCTATACAGCCCCCCCTGTAGACCGTGCTATACAGCCCCCCCTGTAGACCGTGCTATACAGCCCCCCCTGTAGACCGTGCTATACAGCCCCCCTGTAGACCGTGCTATACAGCCCCCCCTGTAGACCGTGCTATACAGCCCCCCCTGTAGACCGTGCTATACAGCCCCCCCTGTAGACCGTGCTATACAGCCCCCCTGTAGACCGTGCTATACAGCCCCCCCTGTAGACCGTGCTATACAGCCCCCCCTGTAGACCGTGCTATACAGCCCCCCCTGTAGACCGTGCAATACAGCCCCCCCTGTAGACCGTGCTATACAGCCCCCCCTGTAGACCGTGCTATACAGCCCCCCCTGTAGACCGTGCTATACAGCCCCCCCTGTAGACCGTGCTATACAGCCCCCCCTGTAGACCGTGCTATACAGCCCCCCCTGTAGACCGTGCTATACAGCCCCCCTGTAGACAGTGCTATACAGCCCCCCCTGTAGACAGTGCTATACAGCCCCCCCTGTAGACAGTGCTATACAGCCCCCCCTGTAGACAGTGCTATACAGCCCCCCCTGTAGACAGTGCTATACAGCCCCCCCTGTAGACAGTGCTATACAGCCCCCCCTGTAGACAGTGCTATACAGCCCCCCCTGTAGACAGTGCTATACAGCCCCCCCTGTAGACAGTGCTATACAGCCCCCCCTGTAGACAGTGCTATACAGCCCCCCCTGTAGACAGTGCTATACAGCCCCCCCTGTAGACCATGCTCATACACACCCGGTTCAGCCCACACAGTATAATGCCCCCATAGATGCCACCATACAGTATAATGCCCCCATACAGTATAATGTCTGACGAGCTTGATCTCCTGAACGCAGATCTAAGCTGAAGTCAGTGGCATAACTAGGAAACACTGGGCCCCATAGCAAACTTTTGACTTGGCCACTCCCCTGGGTGCCACATATAGCAGCTCCTATAGCAGCCACCATATCAGCCCCCCTTTCCTACCCAGTATAATGCCCCATAGTGCCAAATAGAAAAATAAGAACATAATTACTTACCTGTCCCCGTTCCGATGACGGGTGGAGGATCCTTCTGCTCCAGTCTGTGCTGTGAGTGATATGGCGCAGACATGCGGTGACGTCACTACATCGCGCCCTCATGCGCCGAGCCGCTGACGGCAGAGTGAATGCTGGAGCACGGAGCTGTCCGCTCCTTGCTCCAGCATTCAGGAAGCAGGACCAGCGCTGTGTGGCTACGGGGGCCCTGCGGGCGACCGTTGTGACCCCTAGAGCTGCGCCACGGATAGTGGTTTTATCTGTGGTCTGTACTAGGCAAATTTGGTTTTGGACCCAGATTTATCCAATGGGTGCAGTTATTATACTCCCAACCTTTAGCAAGTATTAAAACCAATTGCCACATCTCCTCATTTACGCTTGCACGAGGGAGTAGAGAAGGTTGCCAACTATCCCCTCCCCTTGCATTAGCCATTGAGCCACTTGCGCTAGCTAGAAGAGCCTCTTCTGATATAAAGGGTTTTGAGATGGGTGGAAGGGAGGAGCATGTCTCTTTATATGTGGATGAGATGATACGATACTATTCCTCAACAATCCAGGTCCATCTCTTAAGGCGCTGTTATCTCTGTTTGATTTATTTATGTCCTTCTCTGGACTTTGTGTGAATTGGTCCAAATCTTCAGTAATGGTGATAGACAGTGCGGCTAGGGAAGTTGTACTTCCTTTCCCACTGCAATGGGTGGACAAAATTACCTATCTAGGCATAGTGATTAGCTCTGATATTTGTAGTTTTATACCTAATATCACTCCATTGATACAGCGTCTCAGGATGGACTTTGATGAATGGAAACACCTTCCTTTCACAGTTACAGGCAGAATTAATTTGTTTAAAATAAATTCCCTACCTAGATTTTTGTACCTTTTTCACAATTCTCCATTATGGCTACCCTTATCACTGTACTCCAATATTGACAAAGATCTTCGATCTTTTATTTGGGCACGGGATACTCCTAGAATCGCTCTAGGCACACTACAACTACCCACTGAACAGGGTGGGCTGGCCCCTCTGAATCTAGCTCTACTTCCTTGCTAGCCAACTGGTCTATGTTTGATGACAATTCAATACCTGTACTGAGCTGGAAGCTTCACTTCTCAGCTATTTTATAAATCCCTGGTGAACTCTATTTATAGATAACAACCCCCCCCCCCGGCACACAATTACAGTCCCAATGCAGACTACTCTGAAGGTCTGACGGAGATCATTATTACCCTTTAACTCAGAAGAGGTGTCCTGGTCACCTAGGACACCGCCTTGGTATGACCCGCTTCTGCCACAGTTAGGAGGACTTCCTAACCCTAGTGAGTGGGCAACCCTGGGTATATTAACCTTGGAGGATGTGGTGATAGAAGATAAAGTAGCTACTTTTGTACAACTTAGATCCAAACATCAGATCCTGACTCATCTCAGGTTCCGTTACTTACAGCTCAGACACACTCTTTGGTCGCAAAATGCAGGATATAATGTCAGACTATGTACATCCACGGTGGAGGATTGGGTGACGCAGGAGACATTGGCTAAACCATTATCCATACTTTACAGACAATTGTTAACTGTATCTTCCAATAAATTTGATAGAGCCCTGGACTCTTTCTTCCATTTCTACATATGATCATAAAGAAATGCTGTGCGCTCTAACAGGCCCCTTGATATCTACAAGAGACCAACTTATTCAAATACAATTTTTCCACCAAATTTACTACCCACCTTCCAGATTATTTAGAATGGGACGTAAACCTACTCCTGTATGCCCACGTTGCCAAGGAGATGACGGCGCTTTCCTACACATGTTCGGGGAATGTTCAATTATTAATAATTTCTGGGCTGAGGTAACAGAGTTTCTTGAGCTTAAAGTAGCACTCCCCGTGTACTTGAACCCAGAACTTGTCTTTTACTATTGGTAGAAGAAATGATACCACTATAGCTGTTAGATCTCTCATGACACTCCTATTGTTCTATGCTAAAAAAGAAACTATACTCCTGCATTGGAAACATCCAAAGGTTCCTACGTTGTCAGCATGGATTGCTTCGGTTAATTCTACTTTGCAACTTTTTAAACTCGCTTATGAAGCACGTGGATGCCCTGATATATTTTTGAAAGTGTGGAGCACTTGGATAGCCAACCATCATACTAGCTCATAACTTGACATTGCTCAGGTTGCTTGGGCCTGAAATTTGCCTCTCTGTGGACATGAAATTTGTCTCCTTGTGGTCCCCCATTCCTCCACTAAATGCTACCATTAACTGGTCCTCACCAGATTTTATTGTACATTTTGTCTCAGGTTTTGCTTTCTAATATATATGCATATACAGTAGATATGTGAAAAAATGGGGGGCGTGGCCTAGCAGCAGATGTAAGAGGACGTGTGTGGCTGGAGCTCCTGCTGTATTCATCCTGAAAGTACTGTTTATCCCTGAATTACCCGGTAATATTCACCGATCTGGAGGCTGGGAGGCTGGAGGAGTCGGTACCGCTTAATACAGCTGCAATGACCCGTTCTAAGAAACAGAAAACGCCGCCGGCGAGTCCGGGGCCGAGAAGGCAAGATGGCGCCGAGGAGACAATGCAGGAGCAGGCACATGCGGTCTGAAGCGGCAGACAGGCTGGAGAGATTTGCAAGAACCCCTCGTGCGAGCGGATCTGCAGCAGGCAAGACGCCGGTGGCTGGCAGTCGGAAGGCAGACAGCATGGCCTCAGGTTCCAGATACTCCGTGCTGGGAGAGGACTCGGTGAGTGAGGAGGAGGAAGAGCTTGGGAGTCAGTGGCGGGACAGGCGTGTGGAGGAAGATGGAGGCAGAACGCATAGCAGGAGAGACCAGGTGAAGGAGCCTTCCTTCGCAGATATATTCGCTGCGGTAAAGCAGAACTCCTCAATTTTATCTGTGCTGACCGGGCAGGTGGGAAGCCTGAAGGAAGATATACTGCTGTTACGTAATGATTTACAGAAAGTGGCAGAAAGAACCACAGTTATTGAGGGGAGAGTGTCTGAAGTGGAAGATGTTCTGCCGGAGCTCAGGCGGGATGTGCAGTCTCAGTCCTTGGCGGTGGTGGCCCTGCAGGCTAAGGCGGATGATTTAGAGAATCGGCTACGCAGAAACAACGTGCGTTTGGTCGGAGTGCCGGAAAAAACGGAGGGCAATAACTCGGATGAGTTTTTTGAAAAATGGCTGCTGGAGCAGTTTGGCCGGGAAGAGCTGTCTCCTTTATGTGCTGTTGAAAGAGCGCACAGAGTACCTACCAGACCGGGACCACCAGGGAGGCCCCCGAGACCGGTCTTAGTGAAACTGTTGCACTACAAGGACAGAGATAAGATACTGAGGAAGGCAAGGGAACAGCAGGATATCTCCATCAATGGCGCCAAAATATCCTTTTATCCGGATTTCTCCGCGGATGTACAGAAGAAGCGGCTGCAATACTGGGATGTAAAGAAACGTCTGAGGAACTTGTCCATACCATACTCCATGATGTATCCGGACAAATTGCGGGTGGTTGCTTTTGGGACTGCTTCATTCTTTGAGAACCCCAGAGAGGCGGCAAGATGGCTGGATAGCAATGAGGCACGGTTGCGGAGACCGGCTGGAGAAGAAGATGCGTGAAAGCCCGCCTGGGCGGTGAAGTCTGGAGCCATGTTGGCGTTTGCGGGACTGTAGCATATTATATGTTATTATGCAGTTCTCCGAAGTGTGTGAACACCCTTGTCTGAAACACAGCAGGGTGGTATCCTTTTAAAAAGAATGGCCGCACCTGATGGCAATGTTATTGTGGGATTGTTACTGGGTACCTAATGTATCTGTAAATTCTGCTGATTGTGTGGGATTGTTTAAAACATGCGAATAGCAGTGGGAGCCAGCGCTCACTGGAAGTGGTGAGAAAGTTAAACGGTTCAAAGAGAGATTCCAATAGGGCATGTCAAAAGTTTGCACTATGGTGCGTTTCTGCTGGATAGGAGAGACAGTACATGTCGCTCTGACCCTTTTCGGAGGGGAGGTTTTGTTGGGGGGGGAGGGGAGGAGGGAGGGAACGCACGGCCTAATATCTTGACTGGAGCAGGCTGGAGGAGTAACAGATTTCTTAAAGATATGGCGCCTGATGGGATCGGTTAAATGTCTATCCTGGAACGTCCGGGGAATACGGGAAGCTAGGAAACGGCAGGCAATCTTTAACTGGGTTAAACAGCAAAATGCCCTGATAGTGGGGCTGCAAGAAACGCATCTGACTAGAGAATCTGTATCCTTATTGCAGAGAGTGTGGATCGCACATGGGTTTCACTCCTTTCATACGACTTATTCCAGGGGGGTGAGTTTGCTGATACACAGGAGTCTTCCCTTTGTCTGTCATTTGTCCTTTTCTGATGAGGAGGGGAGGTATGTGGGAGTGCACTGTACTATATATCACTGGGAGTGTATTCTGGTAGTGTTGTATATCCCTCCGCCTTATTCTAGCACTGTACTGAAACGAGTTACGGAGAAACTCTCCAGGTGGCCTGAGGTACCGCTAATCGTGATTGGGGATTTTAATGCAGTGATGTCTGAAGGGTTGGATAGGTTTCATAGAGGAGGAGGAGGGCAAAGAGGAGACCTGACTGCCTTTGGAAGATTAATGGAGGAATTGGGTCTGCGGGATATTTGGAGAGATAAACATCCAGGGGTGAGGCAGTACTCGTGTGCATCATCCACATTTCAGTCACTTTCGCGAATAGACTTGGTAGCATGCTCAGCTTCAGCGGTGCCGTACATAGCGCAAATAGAATACCTACAGAGGGCGTTGTCAGACAACTCTCCGATGGCGGTGACACTGGAAGTGGGTGTAAGGCATACCAGGAACCCCGGGAATTGGAAGCTGAATACGTTTTGTTTAAGATTGATGGATGGCGGGGGAAATACGGAACCTGATAAAAGAATATTTTAATTTTAATACTGAGTCAGTGCCGTGAGGAGTGTTATGGGATGCCATGAAAGCATGGTTGAGAAGAGTATTCATTCAACATATTAAACGAATTAAAACTAAATCTAGGCAGTTGGGAGAAAGTTTAGAGGATCGGGTGACAGAAACAGAAGGGAGACATGTAGAAGAGGGGTCCGAGGAGACACTTAGACATTGGGTGGAGGCACAGACGTTGTTAAAAAAAAATCACCAACTAAAAATGGCGGATAATAAACGATTATTCCTTAAACAGCAATATTATGAAGAAGGGGAAATGGCGGGGAGAATACTCGCTAGGATGGCAAAACCGCATGGGAGTAATAATTTCATTCATGGCCTTAGGGGGAGGGGGGCGGGTGGAGACAGACACGGGGCAAATCCTGCACATATTTCAGCGGTTTTACACTGACTTATATACATCCAAAGTGCACTACGACACACAGCAATTGGACGAGTACCTGGGAAACATTAATTTGCCTACCTTGGGCCGGGAGGACCGTGAAAGCTTGGAGGCCCCTATTTCACTGGAGGAGTTGGAACAGGCGATAAGGGATATGGCAAATGAGAAAGCTCCGGGTCCAGATGGGTTACCAGGGGAAATCTATAAGGAATATGGGACGGAACTAGCGCCAGAATATTTGAGTACTTTGCAGGATAGTTTCGACAGAGGTAAACTACCAGACTCCCTATATGAGGCTACGATAGTGGTTCTCCCAAAAGAGGGGAAAGACAGTCAATTACCGGAGTCCTACAGACCAATATCCTTGTTGACATCGGATGTCAAGATTTTGGCAAAGATATTGGCGCTGCGGCTGAACAGGGTGGTACAGCATGTTGTGCATGAAGACCAATCGGGGTTCATGCCCTCCAAATCGACGGCGGTCAACCTCAGGCGGCTGTTTTTAAATCTTCAAGCGACACCGGATGAGCAAGGAGGAAGGGCGGTGCTAACGTTAGACGCCGCAAAAGCGTTCGACTGCGTAGAATGGGGGTACTTATGGCGGGTAATAGAAAAGATGGGATTCGGCCCTAACTTCGTGAAGTGGGTACAGTTGTTGTATGTGGCCCCTACAGCCCGCATACGGGTGAATGGTGCAATGTCTGAGAAATTTTCACTGGGTACGCGCCAGGGGTGCCCACTGTCACCATTACTATTCGCCTTGGCTGTAGAGCCACTGGCGTGCCTCATAAGACAGGAGGAGCGTATAAGAGGCTTGCACTATGGGGAAATGGAGGGAAAAATTTCATTATATGCAGACGATATTTTAATATATATGGCGGACACTGAGAATACACTGCAGGTAGTAATGGATACGATCACAAGGTTTGGGGAGTTCTCGGGATTAAATATTAACTGGACCAAGTCTGCTCTGATGTCACTTGACACGGTGAATATTGTAGATACTGGAGTGGGACTCCAGATTCCGATAGTCTCTGAATTTACATACCTAGGGGTTAAGGTGATGGCTAGGGTCCAAGACTACATGTCTTTGAATGTTTCACCACTGCTGCTCAAGGTGAAACATAAGGTGGATGCCTGGAACAGGCTCCCGCTCTCTGCTCTGGGGAGGACTAATCTAATCAAGATGATCCTTATGCCTCAAGTTTTATACATTCTTCATAACTCCCCAGTATGGATACCTAAACACTGGTTCAGACGATTGCACAATCTCTTTCGGGATCTGGTCTGGAAAAAAGGGGTTCCAAGGATTAAATTGGAGAAATTGCAATTGCCCAAAGACGAAGGGGGGGGGGTAGCGCTGCCAAATGCCTGGATATATTACCTGGCTGCCCAGAGCCAACAATTTAAGGGATGGGAGAACACATAGACTTGGGGCTCCAGTGCACGTTTATTGTCATATTTGGGGGGAGGACTCAACCCACTAGAGGGTCTGGAAGCGCATACCTTTAAGAGATTGGCGAGTGCTAAACCAACGTTACTCCTGATACATAAAATATGGTGGCAATGCAAACAGATCCTGGGAGTGGGAATGTGCACCAAATATACTCCCTTATGGCATAATCCGGTCCTGTGGGAATTATACCAATTAGAGGGCATGCAAAAATGGGAATCGGCAGGGGTTAGACGAATACAACACTTGTATGATGATAACGGGTTGAGATCATTTCAGCAGTTGAAAGACCTATTTCCACTAGAGCACAATATGTTTTATCAATATTTGCAGATCCGTCATGCCCTACAGGCGCAGGCGCATGTGGTGGACCTGACTGTCTGTGCTCTTGGGGTCCTGGAGTATGTGGGAAGGGCTGACACGACCAAAGGCCTGATCTCAATGGTGTACAGGAGCTTACTGTCCAAACACCTGGGAAACCCAATGCTGCTGGTAAAAGCGAAATGGGAACAGGATGTTGGTCCATTGACTGAGGAGGAGTGGGAGGAGATATTAGCATCCACATGTCGCTTATCGCTCAGTCTGGCGCAGAGGAGATCACAACTCTTCCTGATACATAGAGTGTACCGCACCCCGTGGGTATTAAAACAGATGGGTATTAGAGCGGATGCTAAATGTCCTTGGTGCACGGAAGAGAAGGCGGACATACTGCATATGTTTTGGTCATGTGAGGCTCTGAGGACCCTATGGGGGGAAATATTGGATCTGATAAAGCAGGTGTATGGTCGGGAATTGGCGGCAGACCCTAAAGTTATGTTGTTGGGAGCGGTGGGAGAATTGGAGAGTGACAGAATGGCAAGCCTGGCAATTGCCAAGATATTATATCAAACAAGGAAATGCATTGCTAAACACTGGCTGGATGCGGAGCCACCAGGGATGAGGGAAATTGTAGGAATGTTGAACTATAATATCCTGATGGAGCATAAGATATTTTCTAAAAGGGGCACGGCAAAAAAATTTGAGAAACAATGGAGCAGATGGTTGGCCTGTCCTGAGGTGCTGACACCTGAACTGAGCAGAATAAGGGCGAGAGTCGTCTGAGGAACTGGAGGTGATAGAGTCTGGAGCAAAAAAGGGGTGGTGGGGAAATTGGATAAGAGAAATGTGCTCTGACCAGGAATGATACTAGAAACAAAGGGCGGAGATATAGTGGGGGGCTGTGCGGGGAGGGGGGAAAGGGGGGAAGTTGGGGATTTCCTGATATGCTGTCACTATTGTATACGATGTTGGAAAATTGTAATGTGAATGTTACTGTGTTATTTCATTTCTGTGTTCGTATCAATAAAATTGGTTTGATTTAAAAAAGATATGTGAAGAAATGTATCTATGTTTTTGTTTTTTTCAATAATTGAACTTATACACTTGGTACTGTTGTACTACTTACTGTATGCAACATTATTTTGTACTTTTGTATTTGTGCCACTGTTTACTTTGAGGTCTTAATAAAATGACTTTAAAAAAAAAAAAATGTAAATGGTCACTGAGGAGGTATCATTACTGGGTAAGGAAACTTTTACGGTGTGCCATACAAAGAGGGCACTATGAAAGTGTGTAGAGCACAAAGGAGCATTATTATTGTCCGTTACCAAAAGGAGAGCACGAATACTGTGTTGGGGCACAAAGGGAACAGGGTGTGTATAAACACGGATAGGGCAGGGTTAGAGGCGTAACTTCACAGTAAGGCTGGGTTCACACGACCTATTTTCAGACGTAAACGAGGCGTATTATGCCTCGTTTTACGTCTGAAAATAGTGCTGCAATACGTCGGCAAACATCTGCCCATTCATTTGAATGGGTTTGCCCACGTACTGTGCAGACAACCTGTAATTTACGCGTCTTCGTTTGACAGCTGTCAAACGACGACGCGTAAATGGACTGCCTCGGCAAAGAAGTGCAGGGCACTTCTTTGCCACGTAATTTGAGCTGTTCTTCATTGAACTCAATGAAACACAGCTCAAGATTTACGTGCGTCTCAGACGGCTCGCAAAATGCGAGGAGGAGCATTTACGTGTGAAACGAGGCAGCTGTTTTCTCTTGAAAACAGTCTGTCTTTTCACACGTAAATGACAGCTAGCGTGTGCACATACCCTAAAACCAAATTTGCTATGCGCACCACATGAGTTGTCCCTCTTTACTATCACTGAAAGCTGGTAGGTATGTTAAAACCACTGACAGGTGAAGTGAATAACATTGATTATATCATTACAATGGCAACTGTTCGGTTAGGTTTACACTTAGCGTAAAAATTGCGTTGTGGAACCGGCCTAAAAATCCCCACAAAACTCTGCAGTGAAATCCGCATGTATTTCGTTATTGATTTTGGTGCGGAAGTTAACCCAGTGTTTTCATTCCTTGCATTACAATGAATGAAATCCGTGGTGAAAATCGACAGCATTTATGCAACAGTTAAAGCATTCTGCAGATTTGAAAACCACAGCATGCCTAGATTCCACAGCTTAGTATTGAAATAAATGGAGAACATGGTGCGCGCACTGTACAGCGTCCGGCAATGTTTTCTTCCTTCAGACCGCCCGCTCATCATTAGTGCCAGCCGTGTCACATTAGGAGGGAGGAACGCTCCTCCCTCCTTCCCCTACTGCCACCAATGATAATCTGAGTATGTGAGAAGGGGGAGGGAGGGGAATGTTGCGAGCGGCACAGGCAGTGGGTTCCGGACGACGTGCCTGTGTCGCTCGCGCCACTAGTGTGGAATCAGGTCCGCGCTGCAGTGTAGTGACAGACCAGCCTCAGGCAGGTATGTATTAGGTAGAGCAGATCAAAAGCTTAAAAAGGCACTAGAGCAGGCAATAGTATTTTTTTGAAGCCAACATTGAGGAACATTGGGGTTAATGCAACCCACATTAACCCCAATGTTGCCATTATGTGAGGGAAATGATGAAGTCACTTATTATTGTGAGGCACATGGTGTTATGAACTTAGTACCTATGTGCCCTACATTAATAGTAATAAACCCCGTCATGTACCTCACACATTAACCCAATGTTGTCTATTATGACTGAGCGAGGTACTTGATGGGATCTCTTACTATAATGGGCAACATTGGGTTAATCTGTGAGGGAAATGATGGGATTAATTACTATTAGGCCTTATTCACATGGCTGTGTTTGGTCCGTAATATACATACCGTATGTCGCCCACATTTCCCAGACCGAACACCATTTAGGAAGCCAGGCTCCTAGTGTCCGTTTTCTATGGTGCTAGAAGTCACTGCCTCCCTGCGGGAAAACTGTCCCATACTGAAAACTAGATAACACTATGGGACAGTTTTCCCACGAGGAGGCAATGACTCCTAGCATCATAGATAACTGACACTAGGAGCCCGGCTTCCTGAACTGTGTTCGGTCTGGGAAATGTGGGCGACATACGATTTGTATATTACAGACCAAATACAGCCATGTGAACAAGGCCTAATAGTAATTAACACCATCATTTCCCTCACAGATTAACCCAATGTTGCCCATTATAATTATAGTAAGTGATCCCATCAAGGACAACCTGTGAATCGGCAACATGGTTATGGGCGCCTAAGGTCATTGGAGACTAGCCATCTGGTCCAATCCAACAGAAGTGCTACTATAGCACAAATTGCTGAAAAAGTTATTCCTGGCTATGATATAAAGGTGTCAGAGCACACAGTGCATCGCAGCCTGACGTTCTCATGCTGACCCCCTGTCCACCGCAGAAAGCACCTACCAAAAGGTTTTCTCTTACCTTATGTGGAAGGCTGGGTGCGTGAGCATTTCTTACATGGGAAAGAAATGGAACCAGGATGCACTATGGGAAGAATGCAGCCGGCGGAGGCAGTGTTATGCTCTGGTAAATGTCCTAATAGGAAACCTTAGGTCCTGGCATTTATGTGTCTGTTTCTTTGACACTTACCACCTGCCTAAACATGCAGACCAAGTAAACCCTTTAATGGCGGCAGTATTTCCTAATGGTTTCAGCAGGATAATGCGCCCTGCCACACTGCAAAAATTAGTCCGGAATGGTTTGAGGAACATGACAAAGAGTTTGGGTGTTGACTTGACCTTCAGATTCCTTAGATCTCAATCCGATCAAGCATCTTTGGGATGTGCTGGAAAATCAAGTCTGATTCATGAAGTATCAAACACCTCTCAACTTACAGGACTTAAAGTGTTTTGCCTGGGACTTTGATATTGATGACCTATGTTTAGGATAGGTATAAAGAAAGATCGGGGGAGCAGCACAGATATCACGGCCTCGGACCAGTGACACGCAATCATATGCCAGACAAACCCCTCACCTTGTAACCTTGTGTAAACTGCACACGTGTCCGGTATAATTCAAAGGTTATTTATTTGTCAAAACACACTAGCAGCAATGTTTCGGCCTATATTTAAACAGTGAATCTTTTCTTAAGCATATAACTTTAATGATACTACCCCGATTTTCATAATAAAAAGCAAAAGGTCACATGTATTGCCGGGTTTGTATTTTTCTCTGTCATCTGATCCTCTGGATACTTAGGAGCCAGTCGCTGCACAGATATCAGCAATGCGTTGATTTGGTCCCTGGGTACAGTGTTCATGACGTTTGAGTCAATCCTGTTATGGAAGTATACATATATGAGGAGTTTCTTCATGATCTTGTCTTTGATATCCGTGTGGAATATGGACATGTATTTCGATCCGAGTAAACAGCTCTTGTAGTTTTCGGCCGCTTATTTTACATCTTCATCTTGCCCATGCTGATGATGTGAACTTCAGACGTGCGCAATCGTGTGGGAAACCTCTTCACATGGTGAGCCAGTCCCTTTAACGACTTACAGATCAGATTCCTTCATTGGGATATTGTACTGAATGCTATGTACTTTGTCAATCACTAGCATTATAAGTATTCACCTGTTAAACTATGGTAATGCCTGTGGCATAGTATTGGATACTTTGTCATGTAAACTTTTGCACTTTATTTTAAAAATGGGGGTAGTATCAATACAATAATATGCTTGAGAACGGCCTCACTGTTTAGATAGCTTAAAACTTTTCTGCTAGAGTGTTTTGACAAATAAATAACCTTTGAGTTCTACCGGACATGTGTGCTGTCGTTCTCGAGATTACAAGGTCTATCCTAAGAATTGGTCATCAATATCAGATCGGGGTGGATCTGACTCCTGGCACCCCCACCGATCAGCTGATTGAATGGGCTTCAATGTATCAGTGAGCGTTGTGGCCTATTCATTGCGTAACAGGCACTACTGTACATTCGGTAGCAGCTATGACTGAATGGGACTGAGCTACAGTACCAAGAATAGCCACTAACAAATGTAAGGATCTGTGCCTGGTAAGCAATGTAAAGGCTGCAGTGCTTGGTGAGACCCTTCAATCAGCTGGTCGTGGACTCTACGGCTCTTATATTAATGACCTAGCCTAAGGATAGGTCATCAATATCAAAGTACCGGAAAACCCCTTGATAGGATCTCGTTCTAAGGTCTTGGTGCCAAATACCACAGGACCTTCGGAGATCTGGTGGAGTGCCTCAACGGGTCAGAGCTGTTTTAGCGGCACGTGAGGGTCGTCCAACACATTAGGCTGGTGATTTTAATGGCACTGCTAAACGGTCTGTATATATGCATATATAATATACATCTTCAAAAACTATGTTTTTAAGTTGTATATGTAGACTCTTGAAACTTAGGCAGAAATCTCAGAGCTGCATTGATATGCTCTGCAGAAATAATTTATAAGCATTTAGAATATTCCCTGACAAATTCCTGACTTGAAATCAATCATTTAATTAAATGTTATTAAAGATTAATGCATTTTATCCAGTCATATCACTTCATATAACAAAATCAGTTTGAGGCCCCTTTTCTTCATTTCCCAGAAGACTTTAATCATTTTTTTTGTGCTCATCCACGCAGATCTATGAGTCACATCTGCTAGCTAGCAATCCATGCAGTTGTCATTAACATAATAAAGAGGAGAATTTTACAATATAGCGTTCTAGAATAAGGCACTTCAAGACAGGAGCTTTTACAGACGGGCTTCTATTTTCTCATTTCAGGTTTTGCGGTCTAGCCAATTAAGTCCTGGTTCACACTTGCAACATTTTCTGTGAAAAATAGAAGGCATAACTGATGCACAAAAATGAAGTAAAATGAAGTATAACTGCAAGTGTGAATTATAAGAAAGATATGCATTGCAACATAACTATATATGATTGCGCTTATCACTGAATTCTATTTTATATAGCTACGTAAATATGACACAGCAATGTTCTGTATAGAAATCAATTTATATGCATATATAGAGTTTTTTCCACTATCTTACAATGAATACCACGGTGAGGTACTACAGAAAAAATATCAAAATATTTTATATTCTTAGATGTAATATCTATGATATACTCATTTATTTTATTATGTTAATTATCTTCAGATCCCAGCACATTATTTGTTGGTATTTGTAAAGCCCAATTTTATATGTTTTCTTTCTGTCTTATGTTTTGACTTTTCTATTTAGATCGGTTTGTTTTTACACACAATTGTTTAATTTCGAAACAAGATGTAACATCGGTATTAATTCAGCACCCATTCACACACAGGCACTAAGCCCTATTTCTATTCAGTGTGGAAAGATTGAACCACGGTTTTTCACGCGGTTCTGAAGTAAGCCAGTATATTTTCCCCTTTCCTACATCGGGGCTCTTTTAAATAGTAAGATAATGCGGTAAAAGGGAAAATACAGCAACTAAGCCAACGTTGCTCGTATAATAATTCTTTTTTTGTAATAACAACAGAGTAATAAGTCAGATTTCTGTGTTTTTAATACAAACTGACATATATAATGATTTAAAAGATAAGACAAATTTTCCTGTGTTTTAGAAACACACAAGCTGTTCGCAATTATTTAATTCAGCTGGCCTCCTAGCTCCACCTAGTAAAACACAGTATATAAGTTCATATCCTTGGGCCTTAGTGTGTGAATGGATGCCATGATTAAGAGCACCAGTCGTGCTTGAAACGCGTAGGCGCTGAATACCTACAAAATACTGCCTTGATGCCTGAATGCACCTGATATTGAATTTTAATTTTTGATACAAATAAAAGTGGGACCGAGATCCTTTTTAAATCACATACCTGCAGCGCTGGATCAAATTCTTTCCTAATCCACTAAGTGTGAATTGAGCTTTAGTTTGCGCTATGTTCATTACAACACTGCAATTTTAATGAAATAACTGATTTTTATGGTTACAGTAGTAAATTTGGCTGGATATGACCTTAAAGTAGTTTTATGTAAAAAACAAAAAAAAACTAACCATTACATAATAAAGCGTTCTACAACTTTCTTAAATAATTAGTGTTTTCAATTCCTCACCATTTTCAAGAGCTTTTTTTTTTTATTCTTCTTCACTGTCGGTGAATAAGAACACTAAGGCTGGTTTCACACTGCGTTTTTGTTGCGTATTTTTGTTTTGGTTGATGAACTCCAATTGTGAGACATGGGGGTTTATCTACCAAAACAAGAAACATGTATAAAATGCAACAAAAACCCAGCGTGAACCTAGCCTGAGACTAAAAGCGGCACATGACTAGTTGTGCTCTGAGCTGAGAAGTGCATACAATTGTATCCAGTCCAGGTAATTCTCTGTTTATTCTGGGGATGCTTTGTGTGCAGGGTGTATTCAATCTACAACTGTCAACTTTGTTTCTTGAAGCTAAATTACAAGTACCTGGAATAAGATGAATATGGCCAGATGAAAAACGTATTTCTGCTGATATGTTTATAATATATCTTACATGAGATCTGACCAACGTAGCAAATAACATCAAAAAGTTTTAATGTTGGCATTCTAATGACGTGAAAAAGTTTGATTTGATGCTACTTAAATGGGTCATCTCATGAAGACGACCCATTTGTAAAATGAAGCCGGCCTGGCAATCCGCTGAGCGATCTGGGTCTGGATTCTGAAATTCCCAGTGATCGGCTGTTGCCACTGAGAAAGCCTCGGCCGGCTGGCTGTACACGAAAAATTTATTATTGCAATCCATCCGTTGAAATAAATTCTCACCATGTAATACATGGATGGTCTAGGTCTGCAAGGCTAGACACTTATTTTGTTTTTGAGTGTGGCTCTGATTCATAAAGGGGAGGTCCCCCTCCCATAAAGGGGGGATCCCCCTCCATATACTCCATGTATGCTACTATGGCATAGGGTTTCTCATCATGAGACAACCTTGTTAATGGAAACACACTACTTCTGCAGAACAGTTATTGGCTACAATAGAATCCTATACACCGCTATTCAACCCACGCCAGTCCCAGCATGTTGACTCTGCTGGTTTCTGCGTTGTGGGGGGTCAGATGACAGCACTGTCCTGCTCGGTCACAAATGGGAAATGTTTTGTGGACTTACACGTTAATAACAAGTTCCTGATGGTTTCAAATAAAATTGAGACATGGTGTCAAAAATTGTGAACCTCTGGCTGTTAGGGCATTTTGGGACCTGTCGTTTTGCAACAGCAGGGGAGCCCCAGGTTGGAGAACACCATAAAAAGCATTATGCCAGGCATTATTATACAAGCATTATGCTATTGTTTGCAGGTTTGGTGATATTTTAGGGTATGTTCACACGGCCTATTTTTGTCTGTTTTTCGGGCCATAAACGACCGAAAAATCTAAAGCATTAACGCCTCCAAACATCTGCCCATTGATTTCAATGGGAAAACTGCGTTCTGTTCCGATGGAGCGTTTTTCGCAGTGTTTTTTTACGCGTAAAAAAACGGCCACGAAAAAGAAGTGCCAGACACTTCTTGGGACATTTTTGCAGCCGTTTTCCGTAGACTCTATTGAAAAAAGCTCCAAAAACGGCCGTAAAAAACGCTGCGAAAATCACAAGTGGCACAAAAACCGTCTGAAAATCAGGAGCTGTTTTCTCTTGAAAACAGCTCCATATTTTGAGATGTTTTTGACTCTTCGTGTGAACATACCCTAAGGCTGCCAAATTTCCATTTGAGACCACCGGTAACTTGATTTGATATTTTTTGGGTAGGGTAGAGTATAGTTTCAGATGACAACATTTTGTGTATAAAAGTGCTATTATTGTCTAATTCCATAACATTTCCTATTAGTAACAGAGTAGGTTACAGTAGCTCCATCATCTGACCCCCCCCCATAATGCACTGTAATCTGTAAACCCGGAATCCAGCGACAACGAGCTGGGACTGGTATGGTTTGAATACTTGTGAATATCGTTCTATCGGCTACTGAACATTTTGGAAGTTCTAGTTTTGCAACAGCTGGAGAGCCCTGGGTTGGAGAAACTTGCTATATAATAACACCTTATGTACTCTCCTCAACTCATGAAGACCACGTCTGTGCGCATATGTGAATGCAATAATGTCAAGCATGTCACGTTCTCTAGTCATGGTTCACCACGTAATGTATTTCAATACTTTAGACAACACGGTGGCTCACCGTTGCCTTGCAGTGTGGGATTCTGGGATTGAATAGGATGAAGGGCGACATCTGCATGAAGTGTATTTTCTTCTACCCGTGTTTGTGTGGGTTTCCTCCCACACTCCAAAAACCATACAGATACAGAATTTATATTGTGAGCCCCACTGGAATCGGACAACTTCTGTACAGCGCTATATGTTGGTGCTATATAAGCAATAGAAATGAATTTAAAATAACTACAAAGTTTTAATGCTAAACATTCATACAACGGAGGGGAAAGGTTACACTCAGGCAGAGTCTACAGAAATTCTACATGAATAAGTGAATCGTGTTTTTCTATATCTCATGTAAAATGTAGGTTTCTCTTCATAGCAAACATAAATTAATTTGTATGCGAGTCACTTTGCATCTTAGACTAGTCTGTTTTGGAGACTTGTGGGAAATCATGATTTTATTTAGTTAAAAATAGAACAACCTTTAGGCCCTATTTACACAGAAAAAATTTGCCTCAAAATTCCTTCAGGCGTTTTGAGGCAGATTTTGACCTGCCTGCGCTATCTTGCTGCATCCTTCGCCCATGGCCATTGCAGCTAATTCAAGTATCGTGGGCAAAAAACACAGTGAAAAAACGCTTGGAAATGAGCTCCCCAGGTTTTTTTTTTGCATACCATTGATTTCAATGGGAGGTCAGAGAGGGAACCACGGCAAGAAAGGACATGCCGCTTTTTTTTCCTGTGAGCGGCTAAAAGACGCCCGGGTAAAGAAACACCTCTGCCTCCCATTGAAATCAAACTCTGTGTGAACAGGGCCTTAAATTGTGATCTCTTTTGGCCCCATCTATCAAAACTCTGTTAGGGAAAGTTTTTTTTCCATAAGCACTAATCACATACTGCATTTTACAGTGTGGTTTTAGACAACTAAAGCTGAATTCTGGTGCCTGTGGGAAGCAGAGAAACGAAAACAATCCTGGTATAGTTCATTTTGGTTATGTTGATGATAAAACCAGTTCTACTTCTGCTTCTGAAATTTTTTTGAGAAACCTCCAAAGCCGTAGTTGTGTGACAGTTCTTTGTATGCAAGCAGTACAATCATGCACACAACCGTAAAAAAAATCTCTGTAATTGCGGACCGTAATATCGTCCGCAATTACGGACCCACCCGGTTCTATTAATTTATGGGCGCACGCCCCGTAAAATACGAAAAGTAGGACATGCTCCATAATTCCCGGCACGGTTTTACGGCACGGACATCTATCCGTAGCGATACGGAAAGGTGTCCTCGGCCAATAGAATCGGGCAGGTCCATAAGTGCGGACCATATTACGGTCCGCAATTATGGAGATTTTTTTACGGTCGTGTGCATGGGGCCTAAAACATCAGTACTGTATAAACGGAAGCACAATTGACATGCTGTATCCAAATTTGGATCTGCAGAGACAAACTGATTATTAGCTTACTTCTACCAAGGAGAACCACTATCCAAAAAACAATCAATTCCTCTAGGAAACTGGGATCGGTTATCTTTTAGTTGTACATTCTTTGCCCCCTTTTACGTTTCCTATTTGCATGTAAATGTGAAGGCTTTTAGCTCTGACAGCAATAGTTGTTTCTGCTAGACGCCTCCACGTGCTGAGCCTGCCAGCTCCGAAGGTGAGAGAAGACATCTGATGTGAAAGCGCTCACCATGTACCTTACTATAATGGGGGCTGCTGTGTCTTTTATATTTAGATGTTTACTGAGACACTTGCAGGCATTTATGGTCATACATTTGTCCCAACTCTCTGTTGCTACCATATCTCCTATACTTAAGTCCTCCTTTTTATGAATTTTGAGCGTTTTTCATTGAGTTTTTTTTACAAGCATTTTGGTGGCGGTTTTTATTTTAAAACATTTTGAACAAATGGCAGCTGTGCTTAATGAAAAAACTATCGCCACTGACCCAAAAATGCCACAAACCAACACGCTGTCTATGTAGACTTTCTTATATTTTACTATAGTCATTGAAGCAATATCTGTCTGCAGTGTTTTTGTCCCCCCGCCCAAAAAAAATGCCACAGAAAGCGTCAGTGTGAATCCAGCCTAAAGCAAAGTTCACTAGCCAGAGCTTAGATTATCCATTGCTACTAGATTTATATTTTGCATCTGTGAATAGCTGCTGCTTATTTACAAGTATTTGCAAAGTGGATGCCATTATTGTATGGGTCTTTTTAAAGAGACAGCAGAAAAAGGTCATAGAGTAAAGTGTACTTTTTCTTACACTTGACTAAACATTGCTTCTGATTCAAGATCATTTTCCAGTAGGTTGCTATGCACACCGGTAAAAAAAAAAAAATCCTAAACCATTTTCCACATAAATATTTGTAATGCATAATTCATAGTCAGGATTTTTTTTAATTATTTGTAGAGAGAACAAATGTTGTGGTCGTACTCATGTATGATGTTGCTCTGGTATAATGTTTATAAAGGACTGTGGACAGGGGCATTATGCAGCCATTATGCAGCTTTTTCAAAGAATTGGAAGTGGGACAACTCAGAATGCTCGCTACACATTCTGCGGAAGCTTTTTTAAGTTGAGCAACGCCTCCAACCCCGCCCAATTACTGTACATGCACGCCCTATTTCATCCAGTCTAGTACAGGGGATGCAGTCCCTAGATCTTCAGGATTGAAGGCATACAGAAGTTTTATAATAGTGGTAAAACGTGCCCCACACAGTAATAGGGCCCTTAATTGTGCCCCACACAGTAATAGTGTCTCCATAAAGTAATAGTACCCTCCATAGTGCCCTGCCCAGTATTTGTGCCCCTTGCTGTAATATTGCCCCGTTACAGTATTTGTTCCCCCACACAATAGTGCCCTTGTTGTGTGGCACACAGTAATAGTGACCCCATACAGTGATGATGCCCCTTTAATGCCCCCCACACAGTAAGGATGCCTCCTTAGTTCTCCAACAGTAAGGATGCCCTTTAGCGCTTATACACCATAAAGATGCCCCCTTAGTGCTTATGCACAGTAAAGATGCCCATTAGTGCCATTAAACAGTAAAGATGCCCCTGTTAGTGACCCCTCACAGTAAGGATGCCCTCCTTAGTACCCCCACAGTAAGACCACCCCCTAGTGCCCCTCAAAACAGAAATTGTGTCCTTTTTAGAATATTAAAATTAATACTCATTTAGCCCCATTCCTAGGGAGAACGGAGCAGATAATTCTGCAGACCTCCACTAGCCTGTGTAGACTGCAGCTGGGCACAGGTCGGCACGATGACCTGCGCCTAGCCGTTGACGACTGGGGGTCATAGAATGAATTGTGGAGCAGGGAGATGGCGGCTCCATGCACTGCACCACCATTGCATTCCACATTATCTGCGTCCTAAGTGCACAGTAAAATTAAGCAGCGGGACATGTGGCGGGCAACAGGGACAGTGCCTGAAATCCGGGACTGTTGCACTGGATCTGGGACAGTTAGGACATCTTGTAATATAGTGCTAATAATTGTTTCACTGATCAGCCACAATGACTGATGTTGCTGAGAACCTTTAATATGAGCTGTAAAGAGTTATCTGTCTGCTGAGCAAACAGCCTGGAAGCTGCCATCTGCTATGTTGTTTTTTTTTTCAAAGACTGTTGGCATACACATTGCACAGGAGTGCCCTTCCTTGTTATACAATTGTGTATGATTACATGTGCTAGTATTTAGATAAAATAGTACACATATTAAAAATGTATTTTCTGTTTAGCATTTATTATACAAGCTCTTGGAAACCTGTCTCTGAATAGTGTAGCATTGGTCTGGGCAGAACTGTTCATGCTTCATAATATGTCCCTGTTCATAGTGGTAGACTCTATGAATGTAGTGTTTACCATCGTCTGGAAAAACGTGCAGGCGAAGCAGCGCTAATAAATTCTATTCCTCGTTGTATGAATGGATTTCCACATTTGTTTATGCCCCTTTATCGGTGAGTGTTCCAATTGAAAAAAAAAAAAAAGAATTGCTTCATTATAGAGGAGACTTTTACTTATAAAGCCAATTTAAAGCTGACCCTACACTTCCCATCTTATATAGTGATGGCATGTCGCTATAACTTTAATCTGTGTATGTCCGAACCTCTGGGACCCCAACGATCCTGAGGATGAAGGGGCAAAAATTGAAAGAAGCCCGTACAACTCCATATTAAGTTCAAAAGAAAGATGTTTATTCACTAAAGCATGTGAATAAACACTTTTGCACTTTATATGGAGTGCTGTGGTCTTCTTTCTGCTATTGTTATTTTCTGAACCCTCTTCTTTGGTCGTTATGTTGGTTCTGATTTCTTTTTAGAATGAAGGGGCTGCAGTGCTGGTTTAGTGCTATTTCCGCTTCCTATTTTGTAACCCTGAAAAGAGGCGCCCCAGCCACTCGCTGTGCAGGAAACTTCAGTACGGCTCCATTGACTTGAATGGGGCCTGCTGCAGTTTCCTGCACAGCCAGCTGGTCTGGTTCGCCACTGTGCAGGGAAAACTTAGTAGAGGTCACACCACTATATCTGCGCTGTGGTCCCTTTATGCTCAGGATCGGTGGGGGTTCCAGAGGTCGGAACTCCATTGATAATAAAGTGATGCCATATTCTAGCGATATGCAATCACTTTATAAGATGGGAATAACCTTTCAAGATTTGTCCAATTGATCTACCATTTTAGTCTCATGGTGGATTAGATCAGGGTCATAGTAATAAAAAAATTCCATAGACACACAGTTTCAGCCGACGGCCAGCCAACATGACCGAAATGGCTTTCATCTTACGTGTATGGCTTACGTAAAGTGAACATCCAGGTTTAGGCCCCATGCACAATACCGTATTTTTTCCCTCCCGTAATTATTGGCATAAATACGGGTCCTTTGTCACCCGTATTTATGGACCCTTGCCCGTAAATACGAGTCCGTAGTCACCCGTATTGCACCCGTATTTATGGACCCGTTTTCTCTGCTTCTAACCCGTAGAGAGAGATATTGCACTGCACTAATCAGCAGCCCCTTCTCTCTATCCAGCTCTGATCGGCAGCCTCTTCTATCAGTGCTGGATAGAGAGAAGGGGCAGCCCTTTCGGGCAGAGTTACCGCAGCGGAATGCAGCGATAGAAAGAAAAAGAAGTTCATACGTACCTCGGCCGTTGTCTTGGTGACGCGTCCCTCTTTTGACATCCTGTCCGACCTCCCTGGATGATGCGGCTGTCCAATCACAGGCTGCAGCGGCCACCTGGGATGAAACGTCATCCCAGGCGGCCGGACTGGAGGAAGAAGCAGGGAGTTCTGGGTAAGTATGAACTTTTTTTTGTTGCAGGTTTTTGAAGGAAACATTTGAAATCTATATTGTGAGCGCCGCGCATGGTACTCTCTGTCCAGCGGTAGTCACTGTCCAGGGTGCTGAAAGCGTTACTGCCGATCAGTGCAGCCCCTATGCTCTATCCAGCACTGATCGTTTAACTCTTTCAGCACCCTGGACAGTGACTACCGCTGGACAGTGAGTACCATGCGTAGCAACGCTCCCGTAATTACGGGTGCACACACGTAGCCACCTGTAATTACGGGAGCCCCATAGACTTCTATGGGCCTGCCCGTGCCGTAAATACGGCCTGAAATAGGACATGTTCTATATTTTTCAACGGTCCGGGCACCTTCCCACCTTTGGGAAGGTACCTGTGGCCAATAGAAGTCTATGGGCCCGTAATTACGGTAGTTTTTACGGTCGTGTGCATGGGGCCTTAAACACAGTCACTTTAAATAACATGCTGGCTACCTGCAGCTATCACTAGAGGGAGCATAGGAGCTTTACTGTAGTATCCTATTATACTTGGATTCTATCATAAGACAGTATGCAGTAACCTTCCATGCTCTCTCTAGTGGTTGCTGGAGATAGTCAGCATTTTATCTATTAGATTTAGGTCTATGATAGGGATTTTGAGCTTTGAATCAGAAAAATGGAGCTCCGACTGCTATAAACATATATTTAGATATCAGTGCAGAATTTTGAACCGAGAAACAACATGATGATAAAAGGCTGATATTCACATTAAGGTTACATTCAGATGCGCGTATTGGCATCAGTATGTTTTGCGTGTGGCATGCGTTTTTTCACATCTGTGCAAGCACTTCATTTTTTAAATTTTTTTATTTCTCTGCTTTTCAATGTATTTGATGCGTGAAACACGGACAGCACACTGATGTCGTCCATGTGCCGTCCGTGGTTTTCACGCACCCATAGACTTCAATGGGCGACTAGGTGCGTAAAAACACACCAATATAGGACATGCAGTGAGTTTCACGCAACGGACACGCTACGTGATAAACAATGCATGTGTGAATGGCCCCATTTGAATTGCATGGGTCCGTGTGCTGTGAGCGATTGCAACGCACAGCACACGGACGAGTGTTTCGCTCTTCTGAATGAGCCCTAAGGCTGGACAACCATTTCTTCCTATTAAGGAAGTCATGTGTGCTTTGGGTTTGTATGCTTTATATTTAAAGGGGTTTTCTCATCTTAGACATTTGTCATATCCACAGGAAATAACATAAATGTCTGATATATATGGATCCCAGCTCTGGGACCTGCACCTATATCAAGTATGGAGGTCTCCCGACCCCAGTTTTGCAGGATGCGGTGGATGCTGGCTGCAGAATCCAGACTGGGACTAGTGGAGAGAAGGTAGCGCATGTGCACCGCTTCCTCCATTCTGTTCAATGGGAGTTACAGAAACAGCCGAGCAGCGCTGGCTTAGCTGTTATCGTAACGCCCATTGAGCAGAAAGGAGAAAGCCGCGCGACCCCCTCTTCACTAGAGCCCACCTGGATTTTGCGGCCAGCAACCACTGCACTGGGCAAAACGGGAGTCGTAAGACCCCCGTACTCGATATAGGTGCGGATCCCAGATCTGGGACCCACATCTATCAGACATTTATGCTATATCCTGTTGATATGACACAAGTCTTAAGATGGGAAAACCCCTTTAAGTGTTGATTGTGGGGTGCTTTTTATATAATGTGCCTGTAAATACAGATATGCTATCATATAATACTTTGCCTGCATGTCAGTGGCTTATTATTGTACAATAGATTTCACGCCAGAATATAAAATGTGATGAAAACAATTTGGTGCAGGCATCAGAAGACCCAGAAAAGGAACTCCTCTGAACCATATAAATTACATTTGTTTTGTATTCGTGCACTGCAACTTGTATTAATGTACAGCAAAAATGCCAGTTTTTCCGGCGCAGTAGAGTTGTTTGGTGACCAGAATGACTGATCAGCTAAACTGGTAAGGAATACAGGAAACATATCCTGTATACACCATGCAATGAATCTGCTCTGGCTTGATATTTCCACACTGTACTAATGCCTTTCTAAATGTCTTTTGTTTTGTATTAATTGCAAATTTGTACGTGTTTTGTACAACAAAAGTTTTGAAAATGAATGCCTTTTTAAAAAAAATAAAAAATAAAAATGGAATACAGGAAAAAGCTGGTTACATCCTTGACTTGTATAATGAATACAAATGCAGATTCCTTCTCTTCCTCAACAAATACTGGTGAAAGCTTTCTGAAATTAGGACTCTACAATTAGCGCAGCTTCCTTCTGACATATACGAGTACTAGGCGTCAGAGAGAGCACTTGACAGAAGATATAATCAGAAAGGTTGACGAGGACTTGCATAAATATCTGTGTGGTTTAAATGTGTATTTGTACTGTTTAAATCGACACTTCAAACACGTTATACTAGTCGCATAGTATACCTGATATCATCTTTGTAATGTATCTACTGTTAAAATGTAGTCGTTTCATCCATGTAATTCTGTGTCAAGTTACGCAACTAGGTTTCTTCCTTCCTGTAACCTGCTGTCCACCCCCTGTAGTCCAGCAGAATCCATCTCTAGTTAGTAAGCAGAGGAGGCAGACTGCAGAAAGTGTGGATGTGTCTCTCCACAGCCTGCCAATAGAAGTTCATAGAGAGGGGAGGGAGAGCAGAGAGAGAGAGACACAGACACGCTGCCCAAAGAACAACCCCGTCTCTGGCCGCTGCAACTAGGCGGAAACAGTGTAGCTCAGCAAGCTCGTTTGTTTCCGTACTCTCGACCACCTCTACTGGCTGGATGCAGCGGCCAGCAGCCGCCTCACCAGACAAGGACTGGGCAAGGGACTGTCGTTCATGAAATAGGTGCGGTTCCCAGAGGTGGGACCCTCATCTATCAGCGAATCTGCCATAAATGTATGAGATGGGAACTCCGTTTTTAACTTAAAATAACAACATCACATTACCTAAAGACAGGAAGCAATTTTATACATCACCTAGAGACAGGCATCCATGTTGCACAAGTAAATAAACGCACAGTGAAGTAGTTATTACCATTAGTCCTACTACCATTAGTCCTATTCACTTAGCCCATGGTTGTGTCCTCCTATGTTGCCCCAATACATGTATCTCATGTAACCCTATTGCTAATCGAACGTCTGTAGCTAGACAACCCCTTTAAATGCATTGCCACATCAAAGGTTGTGTACAGAATTTCTTCACAAAGTGTCCTCCTGCCAACAGACCTGAATGAGAAAGACCACAAGTCCTCAACATGTGGTGATTATCTTGAGCTGACCATAGACCTAACGATGATCATGAACGTTCTGAGTGTTTTTACGATATTTACCAATATTTGTCTATGATAACAAAAACGATTGGTCATTGGACAGAACACTTAGGGTATGTTCACACGGCCTATTTTCAGACGTAATTCGGGCGTTTTAGGCTTGGTTCACACGACCTATTTTCAGGCGTAAACGAGGCGTATTATGCCTCGTTTTACGCCTGAAAATAGGGCTACAATACGTCGGCAAACATCTGCCCATTCATTTGAATGGGTTTGCCGACGTATTGTGCAGACGACCTGTAATTTACGCGTCGTCGTTTGACAGCTGTCAAACGACGACGCGTAAATTGACTGCCTCGGCAAAGAAGTGCAGGGCACTTCTTTGCCAAGTAATTTGAGCTGTTCTTCATTGAACTCAATGAAGCACAGCTCAAGATTTACGAGCGTCTCAGACGGCTCGCAAAATGCGAGGAGGAGCATTTACGTGTGAAACGAGGCAGCTGTTAACAGTCTGTCTTTTCACACGTAAATGCCTCTCATCGTGTGAACATACCCTAACGCCTCGAATTACGCCTGAAAAAAAGCCCCTAATACACCTACAAACATCTGCCCATTACTTTCAATGGGTTTTACGGTGTTCTGTTCCCACGAGCCTTAATTTTACGCGTCGCTGTCAAAACACGGCGCGTAAAATGGCGGCTCGTCAAAAGAAGTGCAGGACACTTCTTGGGACGTTTTTGGAGCCATTTTTCATAGACTATTGAAAACAGCTCAAAAACTGGCGTAAAAACGCTGCGAAAAACGCAAGTTGCACAAAAAAACGTCTGAAAATCAGGAGCTGTTTTCCCTTGAAAATCAGGAGCTGTTTTCCCTTGAAAACAGCTCCGTATTTTCAGACGTTTTTGACGTGTGAACATACCCTTATCATTCATGGTTCAATTTTACTTCGTGAAAACTCTCTGACCAGAGTATTTACTTTAGTATTATCCAAGTAATATACAAGTCAGGCAATGCATATGAGTGATTTTCCATGGAAAAAATTGCTCATTTGATGGGAGATATCATTCTGTGTATGTCTCTTCTGATTGCAGAAAAATAGAATACTCATCACATCGTGGGAACATCTTTGTCTATTGCTAGCTTTAGATAACAATGAAAAGTTTTCCCATTCATATTAGGCCAGGGCTACAACTAGACATTTTGTAGTGCTATTGGTTGATTTTAACTCTTGAGTTACAGCTACAGTCCCCAAGATTGTATACAACTCAATGTATTCATTTGGACTGCAGCTGCACCTCAATAGTTAAAATCAGTCAGCAGCACTACAAAAAGCCTCAGCTTATCCCTGGTTGTATGCATGTTTGTATGTATATAAATATATATATATATATATATATATATATGTATGTATATATATATATGTATCATTGTACCATTTTTAGCCAGTTGATAAAAATACATTGGACCTAATCGATAAAATAAACAAAACCTGTTCGGCTGGATTTACACACTGCGTTTTTGTGCGTGCTCAGTGGTCTTTTTTGCAGTGTCTCTTTCATGCAGTTATAAGTGCGGCCAGTTGTTACATTACAGTTTATAGTAAAATATCAAATGCACTACACACAACTGCATTTTGGTTTATAGCGTTTTTGAGGCTAATTTTGTGGTCCGTGGCAATTTTTTTTTTCTAAACGTAGTATTCTATATGGGTATGGTGTTTTTTTTTCAAGCGTTTTTCCCATAGGATTCTCCAATAGTATTTTAAAAACGCCAGGAAAAAAAGCATGTACAAAATGACATGTCGTGAAAAACTCTACTAAAAACGCATTAAAAAACTGATGTTTTATTTTAATAACGATAGTGTTATTTAGAAGCGGTTTTTTTATGCAGTTTAAACTGCCAGAAAAATTCTGTGTGTGAAGGAGGCCTTAGTTTTGCCCATTCCAACTCCGATCACTTCTTTTATTTATTTAATCGTGTTTTGTGGAACATTAATGGTGAAATCTGGCTTCTCAGGGTAACAACACTTTATTAGCGTTAGCGTTTTCATATGCCTATCTATACAAATGAATGCCCCACTTTTCAGTAATTACTAAAAGAAAACTAAACTAAACTTTCTTCAAACTTTTGACATGTCCTAGTGACATGTCAAAAGTTTCAATCAGTGGGGTCCGAGCACTGAGACCCCCACTAATCGCTAAGGTGAGCGCCGGGCCACTTCTTTTCTCCTTAGAAAGCAAAGTGCGTAGGCTGAAGACTCAATAGAAGGGCTAGGAGTCCATAGACCGCTCGCTTGGCTTTCTGAGGAATTCTGAGCAGAGCCTATCAAAAACAAAGGGGCACATTGCTCACCTGAGTGCTTCTGCCGCATCCTCAGCGCTCGGACTGCCACTGATGAAAACTTCTGACATGTCACTATGACAAGTAAAAAGTTTAGTTACACTTTAAATACTAGATTGTAATAGGGTTCTTGGCTTCTTTTTTCATGGAGATCGTTTCTATGTGTGCTCAGATTTGTAACATTCATTTCTGCTCTCGTTAAATTCCATAAGTACAGTATGTGCAAATCTGTATTGTTTGCTCCCCCTAGTGGTTGTCTTGTGCTTCACAAATGTATCCAGGTTATGTTTTTTTTTTTTTTACTGTATAAAGGTAAATAATTTCTGTACCAAAGAAACAGTCAGTGTAAATTGGGACATTTATCTAATAAAAAAAATGAATAGTGGAACTTCTACATATGTCTACATGGTTTCAATGAAGCCTTTCTTCTATGCATTTCAGGTATTACAGTGCAACAATTTTGCAGATGTCCGGTGTGGATGATGACAGACTGGCTATTTGGCTTGCTGCTATTACTGCATTTACAAACTTCAGTTTTACACTTGTTGGTGTTTGGCTTGTAGAAAAACTTGGCAGAAGGAAACTCACACTTGGAAGTCTTACGGGTATGTGATCAGTGAAAGAATGTGGCAGCCAGAAGAAGGCCTTAAAGGGGTTGTCCCATCAGGGACATTTATGACCTTACCATAGGACATGTCACATGTTTCCTGCGCAACACAGAGCGGTAGAATGGGGTTTAGGGGCCCCGTTCTAGAGATAGTTGCAGGTCCCAGAGGTGGGACCCGCATCTATCTGACATTTATGACATATCCTGTGGATATGTCATAAATGTCCTTGGTGGCAAAACCCCTTTAAGAATGGAACCTTTTGCTTGTGTATATAAATCGGTGATCACTAGCTGTAGTATTAGTAGGTTGAGTTGTTACCTTAAAAATACAAAGTGGAGTATTGCTGTGTGTGTTAGAATGTGAAATAATCGTATCACAGGTATTCATATTTCGTTAACACGATTATCAATATCCATAATTGAATGCAGAGGCTTATAAAGTATTGTATTTATATAAGAAAGATTGATCAGATTAGTTGACGTTTAGCTAATGACATGCCATTGTTATATATGCATTTGTTCTTATTTTAAATGTAAACCAATAAACAGGGCTTTCCCCCATTGACCGACCATCGGGTACATTTATTAAATGCCGTATTTCTTAAGATAAACTCACTCTTAAATTTCACCAACAATCTAATGTGTATAGTGGCCTCCTGACTGTCCCCCAAGGGCAGACCGTGGGGGAAACGAGTGCTGAACATGTTGGATTCCAACGTACTCAATTCTATTGTTCTGCGGCGTGATAAGCCGCTGCCAATCTTATCTGACATCCGTTTTAATGGGGTGTTGTGGGAGAAAGTTGTTCTCAGAACAAATGTTTGGCCGACCGCTATTTTGTGTATTTCCAGCTTTACAGAATTCCACCACCTAATCTTTAGTCTTCAAATGTCTACATTGACCAATATGGCGTGATGTATAAAAAGTGTTGTATTTGGAAAAGACGCAAAATGACACATATACTTGTACCAAATGCATGAAAGTAGTTTGAGGCTATTTATTTTTATTAGGGCATTTATGCCAAAAACATTTGACACATGTTGGTCAATGGTCAAAGTATTTTGGGAAGTTTTTTTGTGTATTTGAGAAAGAGAATACTTAATTTCCTGTGTGTGGTACTTCAATATTTCTATACATAGGTCACATACTGTACCCAGGGACAGATCAATGTCATTTTCTCAGACATTGCATCCAAAGGACTTTTTTCTTTTTTTTTTTAAACATCAACCCAATTTGATATCTCCTGCTAGAAAAGTATTATTAACCCCTTAACCCATCAGTACTCTTATGTGAGAGATTGTATGTGTCTTCTACTGCTTCGTACTTTATTCTAAACACAAGTGCTGTTTCTGATGGAAAAAGGAAGATATGGCATAAGGCAACCACTGGGTCTCCAGGTGTTGTGAAAAAGCTCACCTCATGCCTCAACGCTGTATGCTGGGAGTTGTAGTTACGGAAAATTTGGAGAGCCACAGCTTGGAGCGCCACTGATTATAAGTTATACGTGTTGCCTCTTTCCCAAAATTTTGTATACATGGATAAGGGAGAGTGAAACATTTTGACAGAATGCTTTTCTTCTGTGCCCTGTACATGCCCAATATAAACAGAGAATGTGATATTCGTTCCAGTTAATCTGTGGTGAGCTAAACAAAGCGTCACACAAGTCTAACTGATTTGCTTCTAACATTTTCCCGCAGGTACGACATTGGCCTTGATTGTACTTGGTTTGGGCTTTTTATTATCTGCCCAGGTCTCGCCTCCAGTTACATTCACACCTACAGATCCTGCCAGTCAAAATTCTACTTGCTCAAAATATAGGTGAGTTTGATGTCCACGTTTCACTTCTAGTAAATGAAAATATGTAGAACATCTAAGTTCTTGTGTGAAGTATAATGTCCACATAGCAAGGAGAATGCCTTTAGGAAAATCTGGTGTGGGAATGACTTGTTTGGACAAATAGCCAAGATGGCACCAAAAACGATACGCTATAGAGTCCTACATAGCTGAGAGAGGTCAGTGCCTAAAAATAGTCAACATCTTAAATAACTGCTTCCTTTTTGCAGCTTTTGTAATGGATGTATGCTGGATCCGAACTGTGGATTTTGCTACAAGGTAAATGGTTCAAATACTGTTGATTCATCTTGCATTCCAGTAGATCCGAAAACAACAGAACACTCCGCATGGGGCAGGTAATTGTTTCTTTTATTACACATACTTGAACATTGAATGTTACCTTATAGTAAAAGTAGGTCAATAAAAATGTGCAGTGGAAATATTCAAACAATTTATCTATATAAAATAATGCAGAAGAAAAAAATAGTTTGCAATAAATATAATTCTTACCATATTGTAAAAAATGTGCAAACAATGTGAAGGAATTTATCTCCTACTATTTTGTGTTTAGAGCTCCTTTGCAGAACTATGTGTCTCCATGGTTACACACTACAGACAAGCCCTGTATGTAATCTGATCCTGCAGACATACTCCCTTTTACCTGTCCCCCATTCCATTGTAACCTAAATGTGGCATGTCAACAACAAGTCGGAGGTAGAAGGAAGTACAACTGCAGGATCAGACCGCACAGTTTGTTTGTAGTTTATAACCATGTAGATACATAGGTCTGCATAAGAACAGCAAACACAAAGTGGTAGGAGATTTCGAATTAAGACTATTTGCAAAGTTGCTTCACTTTTTATTTTATAATAAAAAATAATTGCAAGTGGCCTGTTCACATCCGCATTGGCCTTCCATTCATGAGTTCCGTTAGACCTTACCGTCGGAGGAACCGATGAACGGAAAGCCAAATGGAAACCATAACTTCCGTTTTACCATGGATTTCAATGGTAATGCTTCTGTTGCAATTGGTTTCCGTTTGTTTCCGCAAGGTTTCCGTTTTTTTTCAAGGAAACAATAGCGTAGTCGACTACACTATTGTTTCCGCAAGAGAAGGGAAACCTTACGGAAACCAATTGCAACGGAATCATTACCATTGAAATCAATAGTCATACAAACGGAAGCTATGGTTTCCATTTGGCTTTCAGTTCATGGGTTCCTCCGACGGAAATGTCTAATGGAACCCATGAATGGAAGGGTGACGCTGATGTGAACGCACCCAAAGATAGAAAGTCCCTTTTAAAATTAAAAAGAAACAAATAAAAAACTGCAGTTGTTTTACAATGTTTGCTGTATTGTTGAAAAGGACAAAAGGTGGAGAGAATGTGTGACACTTCTACAATGTCATGTTATGGTACATTTAGCAGTTTCCGTACCATATATTATTGTATTAAAAGGAGTCTTCTTTTTCAGATGTACAAATGAAACCAAATCTAAATCGGGTACTTATTGGGCTTATAATTACTGTCCAACATCATACTCATGGACTGTGCTCCTTGGATTAATGTTGTACTTGATTTTCTTTGCACCTGGTAAGAGCTACTGAAAATAATTTAGAAAGTATTGTCATTTTCCATAGGCTATTTTACCATTAAATATATATTTTTATGAAACCGCATTATTCCCTAATACAGTGTTATGATTAAAAAATACGCTCTCGGAGATTGCGATTGCATTTGGTGAACAGTGTACCTCCAAATTGTAGCAGCTTTTATAGATTCGTAGTTTAACATGTTCTGTAATTTTTTAAGGAATTAGAAGAATTATTTTTTTCCTTTTTCTTTTGTACTTTGTGTTGGGCCTTTTCCTGTCCACAAAGGCTTAGCAGTGCCCCTATTTTCAGTAGGAGCAGAAAGTAACCATGATCCTTCATTATAAGCAATACCTTTTCTATAATTATGTCTTCTATATGTATGGGTTCTCCCAATTTCCAGTTTAGTGGCTGGATTATCTGACTTTAATTATCTTATTTATTCATTTCCTTGTTAAATACCTTCAGACATAAGGGTAAATAAATTTATAACATGCAGTGACCGCATTTACAATTCTTAATGTAAACCTATAACCCGAATCTAACACTTTACTGTATGAAGGTTAGCACAAAACTGGGTTTAGATAGAAGGTAGTAACACATGACTGTACAATCACACAAGGTGTACACAAGATGTGTTTGTAATCTGTTACCATGGATAAACATAGGTCTGCATAGGAGCTGTATACACACAACTAAAGGATATTTTGAAACAGTATTATTTGCAAAGTTGCTTATTTATGTAATTTTAGTTTCAGTAGAACAATAAAAAATTTATTAACTTGCACAAAAAAAAGAAAAAGAAACATCACTGAAAGTGTGTCCGCTATGTTAAATATGTACATTGGGTATGGAGTCTGAAAATGAGCCAAATAGGGAGGCACAGTGTGGCTTATGTATGGCAATAACTTCATTAGGTATAACAGATTTGATTTGTTTGCCTTTTATTTTATTTTTCAACAATATTATGTTATAATATAGCATATAGTTGTTTTCTAATAATAAACAATTCTAAAATTGGTTTTATGTGTAATTATGTAATGTTCCCTCTAGGTTGAGCAACATATAGTCCAATGCCCATAATGAAATGTACTCCACCATCATTTTCAGATTTTCTATAGCTTAGACTTCGTTCACATCTGCGCCAGGGTCCTGTTCCAACGTTTCGTCAGAGCTTTCATTCCGTTTGTGTCAGTCAGGGTCCCGTTCAGGAAGGAAAGCTCAGTCGGAACGGAGCCCTAGCGCAGATGTGAACGAAGCCTAAGAGTCTAAAAAACTAGTTGTTTCCTGTGTGTTTGATTTTTCATTTCCTTTCACTAAATGCTGTGTTATTTATAGGTATGGGACCAATGCCATGGACTGTCAATTCTGAAATATACCCACTATGGGCAAGAAGCACAGGAAATGCATGTTCCTCTGGAGTAAACTGGATTTTTAATGTAGTAATCTCCCTCACGTTTTTACACACAGCAGAGTATCTTACGTACTATGGTAAGCACTGCTTTATTTTGGAAGCACATGTACATTTAAAGCACACATGTGCCATAGTTTTTCATGGAGAGCATTCATTCGTTACTGTGCCTGTATATTCACCTAGTGAATCGACTTAAGCCTTTCTACTTCTAGACATTGCAATATTTTATCATAATTGCCTAAACATTTACTTTAGCTACCAGTTAAAACATACTTAAATCAGAGCTGTTTAGGCACGTGTGTGTGTGTGTGTGTGTGTGTGTGTGTGTGTGTGTGTGTGTGTGTGTGTGTGTGTGTGTGTGTGTGTGTGTGTGTGTGTGTGTGTGTGTGTGTGTGTGTGTGTGTGTGTGTGTGTGTGTGTGTGTGCGTGCGTGCGCGCTTTCTAGATTTTGTTTTAAGTGTATGATAATAAAAAATATATATATATCAGTCAAGTAAAAAAACAAGTAGATTTTATTTTAAAACATATTAGGTTATGGTTTTATATATAATATGTACACAGCACACATTTCACTGAGTGCTATGTGTGTAACTATCAAGAATTCTCCTGACAGCCGAACACCTGCATTCTCTGTGTCATATTTCTATGGCTCTGCAGAATAATTGATCGATTTTAAAAGGGCGTATTGATAGTCACTATGGGGTTAATGAGTAGATAAGAAAGCAGTGTGCAATAATTGTTCTAAGCCTCAGATCTAGTATCCTTTTGGCAATAGATGACATCTTCAGTATTCCCTTTGACATTTTCTATATTGACCATAGTGTTGGATATGTTAGAGGAGTCATTTTTGTATATTTTGTAAAAAAAAATTCATTCTTCTGTAGTGCACATACCGTGCTGTTGCTATAGCAGTGAATCAGATTCTGTTATTTTATAAGTGAATATTATCAAATGAAAGTCAGGATCTGGTTGTCGTGAGCAGCATTACAGGTTTTCATCTGCATTGGTATTTATACCTCTTCTCTAACACTTAGGTTCTCGCGCTATTCACTATTGAGGAACACAGATTGCATGTTACTTGCTCCTGGCACATCTTCTACAATTCCTCTAGGATTTTTAGGTTCCTATATAACATTTTGTAATAGAGGACTTTTATCTTTATATAGCATATGAAGCTGAATTTTAAAAAGACTTGTTTTTATCTCTCATGGATTTACTTTATAATGTAATACAGCAAAATGAGTACAGGAGATCCTAATACAAAAGTAGAGGGACTGCTGTTCCTGACCTTCACATGACATGGAGACTTAAGGACCAAGTGCTGGGGTGGCGTCATTCCTGCTAGTAAAGAAGGCTGCACAATACAAATAATACATTCTCAGAATACTTCTGGCTTAAGGCACTTTTTTGCTTCATTATTTTTCATTACTAATATAATCTTCAGATGCGCCTGGCCGTGTAGCTAATCTTTCTGTGCAATAAATAAGATGAACACAATGAACATCTGTGTTTGATCACAATAATGTTTGCCGTAATTGCCTCCGATTTCCAGACGCTGCTTTAACTAAGCAGCAAACGGTAAAACTTCTGAACGTGTTGAAGGCTGCTGGTTCTGTAAAATGTCAGCCGTATAAGAGGCATTTCTACATATAGCAATGTCATTTTAAATGTGATCTGTAATTCATATGTGTATGTACGTATAGCGTAAATATTACAGTCACATATGACTAAACTGAGCTACTGCAATCCATTTACATATTACTAGAGCCATTAAAGCCGCATTTTCAATCCGCTGTCAGATGTGACTCTTCTGGTTGTATAAAAAAGACCAAACATCTGGAACTAATGGACGTCTTGAGCTAGGGATGAAACACTATGGCAGAAAAGAAGCAAAAGGGTTGTTTATTTTGGGTTGGCACTTTTTCATTTACATTTTCTCAATTCTATAGAGAATACCCTATATAATCTCTACCTAACATCTGAATTCATAAGTTTTTTCTTGCTGAAATTTGCTGTTAAAGTTCTGCCCGTTGCTCCTTAGCAACAGATGGCAATCTTACACTTTCTCAGTATTCGCTGTTATTCCAAAAAGTGGGGATCTGAGACCGACTCATTTATTTTGCTTTTCACTGGTTTCAGCAATTTAAAGGGGTTATGAAGGGAGTGAAAAGTATTAGCAGTGTACTCACTGAAATATGTGAGTACACTTGCTAATATACATTCTGGTCCCCCGTCTCACTGATTCTGAGATTTCAATAGATTTTGATAGCTCTGGCGGGGGATCGGAAGTCTAGTTGCACAGTCTTAAGTCCTGACGACACGACTCTTCGTCATTTGAACGGCCCACTCTTTACTGTATGTAAGAGCTGTACTACTACTACTACTGCTTGTACATAGAGTACAGCGGGGCCAGTCACATGATGGAGAGTCGTGTCGTCATGAAGGAAGACTGTGCAACTAGACTTCCGGTCCCCCGCCAGTGCTAGAAAAATCTATAAAAATCTCAACCAGTGTGATGGAGGACCGGACTGTATATTAGCGAGTGAACTCACATACTGCAGTGAGTACACTGCTAATACATTTCGCTCCCCACATAACCTCTTTAACCATTCTACATCCACAATTCTTCTAGTCACATGCTGATGCCCTGTGCAGATAGACCTAATTATTTAATTTTATAATGTTCTGCCATTAAAGAGATTGGGCTGATTCTACATTAACCCGATCCTCCTGAGGCAACAGGATGGAAGATGACTGGTTAAAATGATTAGCTCCCTGTCACAAGAAGTGCTAGACATGACATGATGGTGTCACATGTATCTTTATGCTACAGATATATGCAGATCACTAGTAATAGTGATCCATCGTCCAGCAGTCATTAGATCACTTTAATGTCTGATGTATAAAGCAATGCTGACTGAACATAAATCAAGTTATCCCAATTTCCTCCAGGGTAATAATAAGTATAAAAGAAAAGGAAATAAAAATGTAAAAAGCCTTTAAATAAAAATAAAAAATACAGCTAGCCAGTTCTGCCCCTATCTGCCTTGACATTACTACAATAACTATTTTTGTACATGGGGGGCTTTGCACACGTTTGCAGATCCCACATACAAGCAAGGACAAAGAAACATACTAAAATTAAAATGAGGGACATTGTTCTTAGGCATTATAGCGACCATATACATTATATTTTATGTACAGGAGAGTGAGAAGATCATTTTGGGGCATTAATTTGTTTGGTTAAGCTAATTCCATTAACCCCTTCCCGACTCCTGACATGTTGTGTGATGGTGCATGCACAGGAGCTGTGCCCGCACCATCACCAGCGGGTGCCATCTGTAACAAACTCAGCATCCCCCAACCCCCACCTATCAAAACTTCTGACATGTCTCGATCAGTTACCCTTTAAAAAATTAAGATATCAATACCATTTCCACCCCATCTGTACAAAAATCTTATCTGGCCAAAGTATGATATTACAAAAAAATCACCCTTACAATGAGTCATTTAGGCTTTGAAGGCCTTAAACATGTAGGTGTTTATCCACTCGCTAGATTTTAAGGGTTCATCCACATACAGTATTATGTTTGTCTACAAATTTAAGGGTGTATTCCCAACTTACACATTTATGGCATATTCACTGAATATGCCATAAATTTCTGATAGATGCAGGGCCCAGTTCTGGGACCCGCACCTATATTGGGAACGGGGATTACCCGACCCCGTTTCGCCTGGTGCGGCGGCTGCTGGCTGCTGATTCCCGGCAGGGACTAGTGGAGAAGGGGCTGTGTGGCTCTCCCCATTCTGTTGGAGTTATGGAAACAGCCAAGCACTCCCGTTAAACAGACTGGACAGAAGCGCGCACTTGTGCGGCTCTCTCTACACTAGTCCCCAGCTGGAATCTGCGGCCGCTGCTCCAGGCAAAGCAGGTGTCGGATGACCCCCATTCTCGATATGCGAGCAGTTCCCAGAGCTGGGACCTGCATCTATCAGACATTTATGGCATATACTGGAGCGAAATTGTAAATAGTGCTAAAAGCGCTTAGCATGCTGGAAGCACAATGCAAATGTTGAGATTCAGTAATGCTAGAAAATCTACCTTGTTATACTGAAAGATTACGGTAACTGTCATTTGATAAAACTTTTGACATGTCATAGAGATGTCAGAAGTTTTGATCAGGGTCCTGAGACCCCCACCGATCACTGAAATGAAGGGGCAGAAGCGCTTCGCTGAGTGCAATGCCTTTTCTGCTGTAGTGGTTATCTTTGGCTCTTTTAGGCTCATCATGAAAGACTGTGTTAGTTGAAGACAGGCTCATAGACTTCTAGACTTTCATCTAAAGCTAAGCACGCCTCTTCGAAAAGAGCCAAGGATAGCCAAAGTTATTTCATTACAGTCATAACTCACAGACACAATAAATTGGCTGAGGTTAATTGCTGAGAATGTGTTTGCTGAAAAAAAAATTCTTAAATAAGCCATAGCTTACAATAAAATCCGCAAAATATCTCCCATGTAGCACACTTTATTATATTGTCATATACTATTCTATCTAGGGTTCTATAGGTAAAAAAAACCAGAGCTAAGGCTCTGTTCACATCTGTGTCATGGCTTCCATTTACAAAATAAGCCACGATGCAGGGCCAGATCTGTCGTATGACGGATTCCAATGGTGCCAGACTGACCCTATTGACTTAAAATGGAGCTCATCTGGGTCCTGCCATGGCTTCCACTAATTTTATGGCAAAAATAGCGCTTCATCAAGCTCTGATCGAGCTTTCTGATAAGCTTCATGCCCCTAAGGTCAGCTATGGAACTCCACTACGACATTTAGAGACTTTCTCTTGTTCTTATACAGTTTTATTTTATATCTCCTCTTTAGTATTTGTCTTAGTCTTGGGCCGAATTCAGACGACCATAGTATACATCCATGTGACGGCCGTTAAAACAGCGGCCAGTTACGGACGCATGTATTTCAATGGGGCTATTCACACGGCCATTGTTTTAACAGACCGTGTAAAGTGTTCGTTGAAAAATAGTACATGTCCTAATTTCGTCCGTTTTCACGGATCCCTCTATGGAGATCCGTGAAAAAAGGTCCCGCATGGGTGCAACTCGGATGTGAAAAACTGCTGTTTTTTACGTCCGAGTTTGCACTCTTTTGTGTGAATCTGGCCTTAGAGCCCGTGGAGGACCTTGCTCGTAGAAGATCACTTTTAAAATTTTGTACACACTTTAAAGAGTACTACTAGTTTACTTTACGCAAAATTTAGCAGAATTGCATGAACCGCATTTCCTTAATGTATGGTTAACATAATAGGCCTCTTTAGAGTAGTCTGCACATCACCAGGACAGAACCTTTTCCAATAGCTTGTATTAGACGGTCATAAAATGCCTTCAAACGGGAGAAACTTTTTTAGAAAAAAAAAAAACATGATTAGAGGGTCATGACCTAAAACTACTGTCAATTCCAACTGCTTTTTAAACATAAGTGAGAATTTCTAATACTTGCTTCACTGTTGTGATGTATTGTACTGATGGCGCATATGTGATGTGTGTACTCCATGCTCATTGTTCACTATGTATCATTTTATTTTACAGGAGCATTCTTCCTGTATGCAGGCTTTGCTTCTGTAGGACTCCTATTTATTTATGGCTGCCTACCAGAGACTAAAGGAAAGAAGCTGGAGGAAATTGAATCTTTATTTGAAAACAGACTTTGTACATGTGGTGCCTCTGAATCTGATGAGGGGAGGTATATAGAATATATTCGCGTAAAGGGAAGTAATTATCATCTTTCTGACAATGATGCTTCTGATGTGGAATAATTTTCCTCGGCAGATGCATACTAATCATTTAAAAGCCTTCTGGAGAAGGACAGCTATAGGTGACCTCACAGTCCTGCTTCTGGTCTGGTTCTCTTAACAGTTCAAAATAAACCTACTGAAATCTTGTTAGTTACGGATCCGGAAGGACGGACATCTCAATGATTGAAATTTAACAATTATTTCTGCTGGTTTCTTATTGTTTTCTTTCCATTGTGTTTCTATGAATGCATCCATCCCTGCATTGTATTTACTTTTAAACTGTATTTATAAATTATACAGATACTAGATCTGTAAGATTTCAGAAAATCGAATGAATACTCAGTTTGTCTTCCTTTTGTTAATGTCATGAGTGGGGTTGTGTCCCTTACACTTAAATGCATGTGATCAAATTTGAAATGCACAAAACCTTTGCACAAATTGGATTTAATGATCTCTAAATATATGAACAGTGTTTAGCAGGAAACTTTATATTTACATTTGATTTACATGGTTAAAATCAAAATGTAACATTCCAATACAAATATCCAAGCGTGATATCTGCAGCTAGTAACAATACAAGTATGTGTCAAATGACCAAAACATAAAAAAGCACAACTAAACCCTCTAATGACAGACAGGGTTGCATTTTTATAAACCAAGGCAAACCCAATATTTGCTTCATACTATTTTGTGTGCCAAGTAGTAGCATAGTGTATTTTTTTTTTCCTACAGGGATGAAATCTGATTAAACAGGTTTCAAGTAGCAATGATTCTCATGTTTACATTGGTGTTCAGATAAGCTTATACCAGATTTGGTTAACCTTTAGTGGTTCAGATAATTTTTTTATTAATAGGATGGTTCAGTTATATATGACATGCAGTGTAACCAATCAGCAGGTCAATTTAAAGAGGCTCTGTCACCAGATTATGAGTGCCCTATCTCCTACATAATCTGATCAGCGCTGTAATGTAGATAACAGCAGTGGTTTTTATTTTGAAAAACAATCATTTTTGGGCAAGTTATAAACAATTTTAGATTTATGCTAATTAGTTTCTTAATAGACAACTGGGCGTGTTTTTACTTTTCACCAACTGGGCGTTGTACAGAGGAGTGTATGACGCTGACCAATCAGTATCATGCACTTCTTATTGTTCCAGCCCAGCTTCTTTCACTGCACAATCACGCTGGGCTGGAACAATGAGAAGTGTATGACACTGATTGGTGTGATTGCTCAGCGTCATACACTTCTCTGTACAACGCCCAGTTGGTAAAAAGTAAAAACACGCCCAGTTATCTATTAACAAAGTAATTAGCATAAATCTAAAATTGTTCATAACTTACTCAAAAATGATCGTTTTTCAAAATAAAAAACACTTATCTACATTACAGCGCCGATCAGATTATGTAGGAGATAGGGCATTTATAATCTGGTGACAGAGCATCTTTAAAGTTTGAACATTAGATTTAGGGCTCATGCACACAGCCGTATTATGGCTCCATTTTGTACAGAGCCATAATAGGGCTGCTATAGAGGTGCAGGAGTCCTCTACTGTACCTTTTGTATGCCTCTGATTTCATATGGAAGTTTTTCCTGTTGGATTTCGTACAAATCTGAAAGAAACAATAGCCAATGGCTTTCTCCATTGGACTCTAGAAGCATTTCTTACATTGCTTATAGGTTCTGCCGTGTTCATGAGCCCTTTAGGGGATAAAAGTTGCCTCACTTTTTAACAGGTGGGATGGGGCATTTGAATCCAGGCCACGATAAACATTTGATCATTTTACAGATAATTTCAGGGGTGTAAATATCCAGTTGTGATCAGACTATTGGCCAAACTTAAACCTACCACTACATATCTACTAAAGTGACAATTAAGTCTATGTTGTGTTATGTATGCATACTGCTTATATGTTGTGACCATTTCTCTCTTTATTGATTAACATCAAGGACAACCAGCAATATAATATGATAAAAGATGAATTCTTGAAAGCACTTGATGCGCAGCGCTATAGAAAAAAGTTATGTTAGTAGACTTTACTGTTAAACATACAAAATTACAAGTAGAACATGCAAGAAGTGTAACAAACATACAAAAGCTTTCAAAATTCACAGTCCACTATATTTGTGTTGTTTTGATATGAAAATATCAGTACTATAAATTATATAGTTACGTTTACAGATTAACCAGGTTTCTATGCTGATAAATGTTATGTCTTACAGGTGACACATTTCAGAATTGTAAGTTGGAAGTACCTCTCCCCCCTCTCTCATATGGTGGCCTGTCAGCTACTTACCAGTAAAACATGGTAGGGTTTTGAGGCCACAACTTGTTTGTACTTTCCAGTTATCTATGAAGATGACATATTATCTTAAAATATGAAACTCAAACCGGGAGAAATGCTAATGTTTATATTGATTTTAAACATTCCATATTATAATACCTGGACTATTATATAAAAATGTGTACAGTACTGCTTTTTATTAAGCAACCCCCTTTATTAAACCTATCTTCTTCTTTTTTTTTCATACCAATTTTAGGTATGCCAGTACCCAGATTATTGTTATAATGTTTTTCACATTTTCTGTTAACTTTTTTTGGACAAACCTTTACAAAATACATTGATTTGTAGCTTTTTGTATGTCCCACTATAAATGTATAGGCCATCATATAAAGAACAATGGCAAGCATTTGTGTTAGTTTATCAAAGTAATTTTATAGGTCAGCTTGAATGAAACCTGAAATTTCAAGTTTGGTTGGGTTGAGCACAATTTCCTACCCTCTACTTCCTGGAGCTTAGGAAGCTGAGACATAGGGTGCCCCCCGTCTTCATTGTCCTCACATACGAGAGCTACTTAAGCTGTCTGTGTGCCTAAAGAATAGCCATGGTCATAACATTTTGTTAGTCCAGGAACAAGGTTCTCCTGCTTTTCCCCATTGTGAGCTCTGGGTCAGATAAACGTGAGTATCCTGATAAAGTGCAGCCGTGATGTCTGCTTTCCAGACAGCTATGTGGTGATAATTATGTTTTCAACCACATTGGGATCTAATGCTAGGTGTGTTCACAGTGAGAACACTATATTAGGGAAGTGGAATTGGAAGGGAAAGTCTAGTAAAAATTATTTTCTAATACGCCATAGATACATCTGTGATCTCGGACCACCACTTACTTCCAGAATGAAATGGTTCTATAGAATGCTGAGTTACCTTTGGCGCTTCTAAGAGATTACGGTTTCTGAACACCTGCCGCTAACATTCCAAAAGACCAATCAAATCGATGAAAAACTGGAATTTCTTAGCAGTGTCATAGGGCATTAGGGCATGTTCACATCAGCGTTGCCCTTCCGTTGAGGGGTTCCGTCGGAGGTTTCCATCGGGTTAACCCCTCAACGGAAAGGCAAACGAAAAACTTAGGTTCCGTTTGCATCACCATTGATCTCAATGGTGATGGAAACGTTGCCAAAGGTTTCTGTTTGTCACCGTTGTGACAGGGTTCCGTTGTTTTGACTGAGTCAATAGCGCAGTTTGCCTTTCCGTTGAGGGGTTAACACGACGGAAACCTCAGACGGAACCCCCCAACGGAAGGGCAACGCTGATGTGAACACAGCCTTTAATGGCGATTCTCATTTTAAATATTTATGGCATATCCACCTCTGGGACCAGTACCTATATACAGAATGGGGGTCCTGCGACACCATGAGGCGGTCGTTTCATCCAGGCGGAGGATCAGTGAAGAGTTAACTAGGAATTATGGAAATAGCCAAGCTCTTTGTGCTCGACTGTTTCTGTAACTCCCATAGAAGTAAATGGAAGTTACGCGAACAGCCGAGCTAGCTGTACTCGGCTACTCCAGGTCGGGTTTGGGAGAATGCCGTTCTGGAGATAGGTGCAGGTTCCAGAGGTGAGACCTGCATCTTTCAGGCATTTATGGTATATCCTGTAAATATGCCATAAATGTCTAAGATTGGTATACACCTTTAAGTGCTTTATATGACTATTTCATTATGGTAATCGGAGATCACCAACTTCACCAATGCAATCGCACTTGTATAATATGAAATAACAGAATATAAGTTTGACTAGGTTTACCCATTAAGCAATTCACGAACGTTCCTCAAAGGTGGACCTACAGTTAAAAGTTTGACAACCAAAGGGAAAGCTAAGAAAGTCTCCTGAAGTAAGCAAATCAAATACCAAATTCAATATATGTAATACAATCTTTCTTTCATCTTCTTGGACATGTTTGGTAATACTTGCACTGCCAAAGATTGTGCTTTTTTTGTGAATAATGGTTCCATTTTGTTAACGCTTTAATCTTTTTCTGGTCTATTTGTGAATAATTTTTCTACAGTAAAATCTAACTTTTGCTAATGAAATACTCATTGTTATGCATTTATTAAAAGGGTACAGTATTTAAATTATAAACTAATGTATTTATCTTTGTGAGAGCACAAACAAAGCATTCAGTGAAACTTCACTTTTGTAGCTGAAAGTCGAATAATATCTGAGAATGTCTGAACATTTATAAAACACATATTTCATATGTCATAAATACTGGCAGGGAAAACAGTACATATGTTAAAACAAATTAACTATTTATTATGGATTGTTCATTTAATGAATGTTCATATACTGTACCAGGCCAGAAGCAGAGAATTCACAATGTGTGCTTTATGGCAAATCTGTATTTTTCGGGTACAATTTATCAAGAATATGTAGCTGCAGTGTAATTCCTAACTTCTGAAAATGACTAATGTAATATATTGTTTGTTTTATATACATTTTAATAGCCTTGTGTACAGTATTGTAAACCTCAAGTGAACTAGGTTGTGGCAGTGTTACAATGTCAGCAAAGTTAAACTCTGACTGTGTTGTTATCAGATACAGTTTGTGTACTTCAGGGTAAATTACTACAAAACTATGTCAGAGTAAAGAGAGATTTTTCCGCTTCTACTGTATGTTTCACTTAGAAAGTTTTATTTTTTACAGTATGTGCTAATTATCAGCACTGTGGTGTTTTGTATTAACGTGTCAACGGTGTATGAACAATATTAAAGTATATTAGTTAATAAAGAAAATATGTTCATAGAACAGTAGTATTTTATTTTGTGTTTAACACTGTATATAATATGTATTCCATTTTTTAGGGTACATCCTCCTGTTTTTTGTCTCTGAAATAAAACTTGCCTATAAAAAAATCTTGTGTTGTGCAACTCCTGATAAGAAAAACTATTACCACAGCGTATAATCTGTAATATGACAAACACACTGAGCTGTGCATATCAAACTACCCTTCTGGACAGGCATACAGAAGCTCCCATAGTAAGGACCTTGCATGCGCAGCCACCTCTCCACCAAGAACACGGAAAACAAGCTCCTTGTTCTTGAGGTTCACTTCAGTGGTAGTCCCTTTTTAAAGTGGATCTGTCAGGTATACCATACTGTCCTAATTAAATGCGGCGGAAGGGGTATCAAGTTTTTATTTAAATATTTGTGTACAAATATATAAAAAATAAATACTGCAAAACCTCTGGCATACACCCAGCTGATTTGAGAGCCACTGGTTTCCCTCCCTCCCCCTCTGGCTGATTGACGGAACTCTCTGTATATACACTAATACAAAACCCTTTTTCTATTTGACTCATAACTACGATGAGTAATGTGCAGACTGAGGGTTTATAGTATTTTTCATATATTTGCCCACAAATTTTCAAATAAAAAGTTTACCCATAGCCGAGCAGGTCTATAGCCTTTAACATACTGCTCTTCATCATTTCATGACGAGGGAGTGTTTTGGGCCTTGATGCCCAGAGCAAAATTTCACCTTTTGGAATGCTGTATTCAAAAGGAGAATTTATTTTATTTCTTCATCTACCCAAAATGTATTTATTAACCCCTTAGTGACCAGCAATACGCCTTTTTTTCACGGCGGTCACTAAGAGGCCTTATGCTAGGCCGCCGCTTTTTCACGGCGGCTGAGTCTAAGTCCTGCACGGGTGTCCGTTTAACCCCTTAAATGCTGCGGTCAGTAGCGACCGCAACATTTAAGTTGTTTACAGAGGGAGCCTCCGATTGGATTCAATCGCGGGCCTCCGATGGGGTGCCATGGCAGCCGGGGGTCTAATAAAGGCCCCCAAGCCTACCTTGGCTATATGCCAATTAGGCCATGCCATAGGCATGGCCTAGTAGATTGCCTGTCTGTTTAACACTGATAGGCAGTAATGCTCTGGTATACGAAGTATACCAAAGCATTATATCTGCGAGCTAAATAGTGAAGTATTAAATAGTGATCGCATAGTGAAGACCCCTAATGTGACTAAAAAAATAAGTAATAAATGTTAAATAAAAATGATTAATAAAGATTACAATAAAAAAAGTTTTCCCATAAAAAATTTTATTTAGTAAAAATGTAAAAAATAAATAAAAGTACACATATATGGTATCGCCGCGACCGTATTGACCCAACCAATAAAGTTAGGATGTCAATTAAACCGCAAGGTGAACGCCGTAAAAAAAAAAACGCAAAAAACAAAGGCGAAATTGTGATTTTCTTTTTTTCCATTCTTCCCCCAAAAAAGTCATAATAAAAGTTAATCAATAAGTCCAATGTACAAAAAGTATCAATGAAAACTACGTCTCATCCCGCAAAAAACAAGCCCACATATCACTACATTGACGGAAAAACAAAAAGTTGTGGCTCTTGGAACGCGACAATGCAAAAACAAATAATTTTAGTTCAAAAGTGTTTTTATTGTGCAACAGTCGTAAAACATAAAAAACCTCTACATATGTGGTATCGTCGTAATCGTACCGACCCATAGAATAAAGGTAACATGTTATTTACGCCGCACAGTGAACGGCGTGAATTTAAAATGCATTGAAAAATAGTGGAATTTCAGGTTTTTTTTCTATTCCCCCAAAAAAAGGTTAATAAAAAAGTGATGTGTATCCTGCAAAAAACAAGTCCTCAAAGTTATAGCTCTATATGCGACTATAGAGAAAAAAAATGCTTTGTCATTAGGGCCTAAAATAGGTTGGTCACTGAAGTGTTAAGAAGAAATGTTAAAGTATAAATAGGGCTTTATTGTTGTTGTTCCAAATTGGATCTGACTAAAAAATAGACAGAAACAGGAACGAAATAACATTTTCTCTATTCTTAGTTTGGCACAATAATTATCCTCTAACTCTCCCATGTACAGAGATCCCAAACATTGTCAAACATATGATGTAGTGCTGAGAACATAGAACCCATTTTAGTTTTACATGCATCTCCCTCCTTTATCCACATATTATTCTATCTTTTATAGTTTGGGAAAATGAGCTTATTCTCAGTAGTATTGTTATGGAACTCACTATGATGACAAGACAAATCTAATTCATTATGTTTTTTATTACTAGTAAGTCCATTACCTCCATTATATCTCCATCCCAGTCATATTCATCATAATAGATGTAAGCCGTTCTAATGTCTTATTATCCATTGTAACGTTTCATGTCATACTTCATAGTGTTAGCTCTGTCATTTTTGGCAGTGTAATAAATTATGCCCATTCTAATCTAATCAACAATTTCTCCAAACATCTGTCAGATGACACAAGTAGTAGCCTTTATTTTTTTTTATTTCACACATTTTGACAGTTATTCATATTGATCTAATCTACAAAAGTAATTGTAATGATGTAACTGAATTTGTATTACATGTGATAATAAAGGTAACAATTCACAAAACTCACATCTACTCACTAACCATGCCCTATGAGGTGTTCGTCATTCTCACCCTAATGATGTCTTCCGGTTACTTCAAATTGTTACATCTTTTGTGAAATCACTGCGTTCTCACAGACTATCGAATTTTCACATTGAGATGTAATTTTATCTTCATGTCATCCATATCTCTTACCATAAATATATTTATCGTGGCCATTCATTGGTATAAATTTGAAGGAGGCACTGTTTACTTGTAAGGCAGCATTTCTCTATGTTTCAAAATGGACCCAAACTTTGACAAGGTGTACATTAGTAAGTTAACAACCTTCCTATTGCATATGATTTTAGCATAATTTTAGATAAAGTGGCTAACCCCTGGCCTGTCCTGCTGCAGCCCACAATGTCCAGGAGTGTAGAGTAAGACATCATATTCTCTCTAGACTTCAGCCAGCTAGCTATACACACCAGGTATGTATGCCCCTGCCCCATGACTGTCCAACAGGGATAACAGTGTTCTTGTACATTTAAATTCTGTATTGCCTAATGCTTTGCGTGGACATACGACGTGGCTTGAGTCCTAATTTGGTGATTTACACAGCATTTGCACACAATTTCAGAGGCCCTGTTGTCAAATAATAAGAGAGCCCTGAAAATAAACTATTTTAAAAACTACAACCCTCAATGCATTTATCAAGAGATGTAGTTTGCATTTTATCTTTAGGTGGTTTCCAGAAATTTCAGTGCCTAATATGTTGTGCCCAACTTGTTTCACCAGAGACCCTCCCTGATAAAGTGTTAAGCGGGTTCTCCCTGGTTGAGCAATGGAATATATGTATTAGTAAATTGCTGTTTGGGCACACTGCATAGGTCAGAAGAGAAGGAATGCCATTTTGCTTTTGCGGATATGTCATGAATGTCCCTAATGGGAAAAAGTAAGGAACAACTTACTGCTGTGAATACTTTTCAAAACTTACCAAAGAGATGACTGCGCTCCAGACTGACAGCGCAACACATCAATACCGGCTAACATCCAACGCCTCACCAAAGATAAGCAGTTCCAGCTATCACATTAGGGGTGAGTTAATTAGATGTTTGACCATATATAGCAGGCTCATATTAAGTTGATAATTTTGTATGGCCCATGAATGCTGTTATAAATATCCAAATGGCCCTTGGCAGAAAAAATGTTCCCAACCGCTGCCTTACAATCTGGTTTTAACAGTCTCCACACTCCACAGAAATTGCCCTTACTAAAGTCTCAACAATCTCTTGGCGGCTAAATCTAATGGCAAATACTCTCCTGGATCTCTCTGCAGCCTTTGACACTGTAGACCACAAACTCCTACTTAACGTGCTCCACTCTATTGGCCTTAAAGAGGCTCTGTCACCAGATTATAAGTGCCCTATCTCCTACATAATCTGATCGGCGCTGTAATGTAGATAACAGCAGTGGTTTTTATTTTGAAAAACGATCATTTTTGAGCAAGTTATGAGCAATATTAGATTTATGCTAATTTGTTTCTTAATGACCAACTGGGCGTGTTTTTACTTTTTACCAACTGGGCATTGTACAGAGGAGTGTATGACGCTGACCAATCAGCGTCATACACTTCTCATTGTTCCAGCCCAGTGTGATTGTGCAGTGAAAGAAGCTGGGCTGGAACAATGAGAAGTGTATGACGCTGATTGGTCACTGATTGGTCAGCATCATACACTCCTCTGTACAACGGCCAGTTGGTAAAAGGTAAAAACCCGACCAGTTGGTCATTAAGAAACGAATTAGCATAAATCTAAAATTGCTCATTACTTGCGCTAAAATTATCGTTTTTCAAAATAAAAACCACTGCTACATTACAGCGCCGATCAGATTATGTAGGAGAAAGGGCACATATAATCTGGAATTTCTTCCTATCTCTCTGACTGCTCGTTCAGTGTGCCATTTGCTGGTTCTATTTCTTCTCCTCTTCCCCTTGCTATCGGGGTTCCTCAGGGATCAGTCCTAGGTCCGCGTCTCTTTCCTCTCTACACAGCCCCTATTGGACAAACCATCAGCAGATTTGGCTTCCAGTACCATCTCCACGCTGATGATACCCAATTATATGCCTCTTCCCATGACATCACCCCTGCTCTAATACAAAACACCACTGATTGTCTATCCGCTGTCTCTAACATCATGTCCTCTCTCTATCTGTAACTGACTCATTCTAAAACTGAGCTCCTTCTGTTCCCACCATCTACTAACCTACCTAAACCTGACGTCTCCATTGTAGAAAAGAAAAGGAGGAAACCTCCAGCTCACCAGTAGTTGCGTCTCCAGACACCTCACACGGATCCCCGCAATGGCCAGCGGTAGAAGTAACAGGAAAAGGAGAGAAAAATCCAGCGCTGTGTTGATTTTAAAAAGGAAATATATTCCCAATTTTATTACAAAAACAATTTAAAAACACACGGAGACGCAGTCTCAAAGTATATGTGGTAGCGGGCTGTGTAGCCTTAGCCTACGCGTTTCGAGCAAACATGTTGCTCTTAGTCATGGCAAAAGAATGTGAATGTCCCTCATGCAATTTAAAATATGTGGGATGCACGACAAGAAAATTTAAAACACGCATCCTAGAACACTTAGGTTATATAAGAAATCCCAATATAACCAATATCTCCAATGCCGCCAGACATTTCATATCGTGCCATGACAGATGTATAAATTCCTTCCGTACATATGCAATAGAAAAAACTAGAGGAACAATGAGAGGAGGGGATCTCAAACACCTTCTCCTGACCCGAGAGGCTTTTTGGATATATAATCTTCAGACACGTTTTCCTGCAGGTTTAAATCTCAAAAAAGAGCTTATATTTCATTATTAAACACATTATATTATCATTAAACTCTGCACGGCCCAAGTAGTTTCCAACTAAAGATATCCAAAACTACAAAGATCCAAACCTCAAGCTAGACAAAACAACAACTTTTTGCTACACTCGACTGTTACAAATATGTATAAATAATAATTATCGGATGTACATATTTTCAGTTACAATGGTTAAAGCATAGAATATGAAATATATTACGGTCTAAAGAATTGATAGAAGAACCACACAATTACAGGACATAATTAATGTATTATCGGGTCCATATTCCCTTTGGGGCATTTCATTATTAATCTTTAAACACAACCAGATGGTCAATGGCACTCACCTATACTTTTCGGTGCATATTTATAGTTATCCTTGCATTTTAACATCTGTTTATATTTACACTTGCAAATACTTAATTTCTTATTTTTTTATACTGTCAAAATACCCGGGATATCTAGTTTAAGTGAAACTTTAATAAATCCAAAATTAAAGAAAAATAAAATAGCGGCGTTTTACTCACCGATCACACTGAGCGTTTCTTAGACTGTTTCTTGGGCCAATTGAAGTCCAGCTGTGTCCGCTGGTGTTCCCAAGAGGGGAGTCTCCTGGTATAAGTGTTGACAACATTCAATTAAAATTTACAATAAGAGATAAAATTTCTATATGAACAGTTATTGCAAGTATTATATTTATACACTTAAATACCCCTTCAGTTTTTATACATATAGTATCAAACCATGGGGATTTTTGGGTGTTGTATTTATCTATATCCGGAGTTTGTTCCACCATATTATCCCCCAAAAATTATTTTTGGCTTATAAACCATAATTACAAAAAGGGAGACACATTGGCCAGATATTCCAACTCAAGTAGAATCGTGCATGTCCCGACTTTCCAAATAGAATATATGTATATTTATGAAAGAAATAGAATTCCCATATCTCATGTATTTGTTTAAGAATTCTCGGCTTTAAGTACGTTTGTTCATATTAGTAGGGAGTTTTTTTCTCCCCTCTTTTTATTTTAAACACTCGCCAATGCAATTCTGTGTCTAAATACTACTTATATACAGATTTTTCGCTGTATTTATCTTTATCTACATTTGTTTCAGATTTATTTGGATTCATATTATTAGATCATGATTTGCATTTTTTTATCTTTATTTTGTCTGTTATAGGTCTTGAATGTTTTACTTGTGTCTGCCCCTATATGCTGTGTCTTTGCTTTGCTGGATGACTGCTTCTACATGCAGCATTAGGTATTAATCGAAAATACAATTATTATCATATTAAACATGGCCTAATAAGCACGGTTCAATAACTAAAAATATACTCATAACGTTTTATCCCTGTATCAACTAATAAGTGGATTATTAATAACTTGAGCCGATTCACTGTGCAGCCAAAAGTGGTTGCACAGTGTAACGAAAACACTCTCCGCCCATACTTACCACATTAACTAAAGATTCCACCTGCAGAATTAATTACCAATTAATGCTAGCCAATTCCGATCCTTGTTCAATCACCATCTTTGCATATTAAGCAGACACAGCAATAGGGACATTCACATTCTTTTGCCATGACTAAGAGCAACATGTTTGCTCGAAACGCGTAGGCTAAGGCTACACAGCCCGCTACCACATACACTTTGAGACTGCGTCTCCGTGTGTTTTTAAATTGTTTTTGTAATAAAATTGGGAATATATTTCCTTTTTAAAATCAACACAGCGCTGGATTTTTCTCTCCTTTTCCTGACGTCTCCATCTCAGTATGTGGCACTACCATAACTCCCAGGCAGCACGCCCGCTGTCTTGGGGTTATTTTTGACTCCGATCTTTCCCTTACTTCACACAGTCGATCACATACACGCCCCTATCACTTTCACCTCAAAAACATCTAAAGAATACACCCTTTTCTTACTGAGGAAACAGCCAAAACTCTCATTGTCGCTCTGATTCACTCTCGTCTTGATTACTGTAACTCACTAAACTCTCCCATCTATCCTTAATTCAGAAGCCAGGCTCATCTTTCTGACCAACCACTACACCAATGCCTTTACCCTCTGCCAGTCACTTCACTGGTTGCCCATACCCTTCAGAATTAAATTCAAACTTATTACTCTCCCCCACAAAGTTCTCTACCGTGCTGCACCTCCTTACATCTCCTCCCTCATCTCTGTCTACAACTCTACGCTCTGCCAACGACCTTAGATTAACATCCACCATAATCCGAACCTCCCACTCACGTCTCCAAGATTTTTCACGTGCTGCACCAGTTCTTTGGAATGTGCTACCCCAGACAATCAAATTAATTCCCAACATCCACAGTTTTAAATGTGCCCTGAAAACACATATTTCAGACAGGCCTACAACATTGCCTAATCTGACTACTTTCCCTGGCCCCCCTTTTACATTAGTCATGAGAACTTGACCCCCTCATTCAGCAGTATCACCCACATTCCTTGCACACTAATTCACATCATGTCTGTCATACACAGACACTGGCTGGTGACCGGCTCATGCAGCTTTATTTATACAATCCCATATGTATAAAAGATGGCTGGACCATTGTACAAGCATTTTTTACATTTTGTGTCTCCCTTATTTCCCCATAGATTGTAAGCTCCTGTGGGCAGGGTCCTCACTCCTCGTTTGAATTGTAAATTAGTTTTGTCAATATGTAACGTCTGATATTGTCTGTACAATGTACCCCCTGAATTGTAAAGTGCTGCGGAATATGTTGGCGCTATATAAAGACTATTATTATTATTATTATTCTGTGACCAGTGCCGGTACGACAGGTAGGCAGAGTTAGGCGACCGCCTAGGGTGCTACCTCTGCTCGAACTGGGAAAGGGCAAGATTTTAATCTCTTGTTGCACCACGGCAACACTGTTTGTCATGATGCAGGGGGTGAAGTATGGAGAGGGCTCACGGGCTGAGCCAACTCTATACGCTGTGGGTGTCGGCTGTGTATTACAGCTGACACCTCGCACTAACGGTCAGGAACATAGAGAACACTGATCCTGCCCATTTGACCACTTAGATGCCACAGCCAGTAGTGAACAAGTTATCTAAGCCGTTAGAAAGAGGAGAGCGGCCCCCTCCAACAGCCCATTGGTTGGTTGTCCCAGGAGCCTAATAAAGGCCCCCAGGTCTGCCATCTTTCTGCTCCTGTTAAGCCCTAGCAGGACTAATGAAAAAAAATGTAAATATAGTTAACGTTTTTAGTAGTGTATAAAAATAAAAAAAATATCAAAAGTTCTAAAAAAAACTATTCCCATTTTCTCTCTATCGTGATGTAAAAAATGAAAAAATAAGCTAAATTGGCATTGCTGCGTCCGTAAAAGTCTGAACTATTACAATATAACATTGTTTAGCGAGTGGTAAATGCTTTGAAAAAAAAAATCCTTTATAACGCCATAATCGCAGTTCTTTTGGTCACTTAAGCTCTAAAAAAAAATAACAAAAATAAATAAAAAGTGAGCAGAAAGTCATATGTACCAACAAAAATGTTAATAAAAACTACAGCTCATCCCGCAAAAATAACTCCTCACACTACTAAAAACGCAGTTTTTTCCCCCAAACCCTACATCATCATATGGTAGGTGGACACCCAAAGATGAATCAGAGAATATAACATTTAGGGGTCTTGTGCTTTATACTAGTGAAGAATCAAGAAATCAGGCAATACTGGAGTGCAGATTTTTTTTTTTTTAGCCTAATTCGACAAATGGCCATAACCTGGACACACTTTGAATAGATTCTGACATTTATGCTTTACAATGATAATGTACAGTGTCCATCCACCCAAGAAGATCCCACATTTGAAATTCTATTTAAAATCAGGCCAGTCCTTGATCATTTTAGCAGAAATGTAGCACAAGCATACACCCCTGAAAAGTATATTTCAGTGAACAAGTCCCTTAACATTTTTAAAAGGCGTCTTAAATTCCGCCAGTACCTGCCCAGTAAGAGGGCACGGTATGGAATTATATTGTACAAACTGTGCAAGAGTACCTCAGGGTACACCCACATGTTTAGGGTTTACAAAGGGAAGGACTCACAGAATGCCCCCCTTCCTGGGGTTTAGTGGGGATCCTTATATTGACCACAATTCATGGCAGTGGCAGCACCCCTCTTCCAGTAAAAGGTACCATTTCAATGACCCCCAAGCATGATTGCATCCTGGAATATAAATGGTAAATAGGAGGAGTTGATCTCTTTGATGAAGTACTGAAGCAGTTACAATGCCATGCGAAAAACGAAGGTGTGGTATAAAAAAGAGGTCGCGCACATTGTACAGATGGCAAAGTATAACGCTTACGTGCTATCCCGATGTGCAAGCCTGATGGAAACATTCCTTAATTTTCAAGAGGTGGCTATTAATCTTTGGAAACCAGGAAGGGGAGGGCCTGAGTAATTTTAGAAGAGGGTGTTTGTGTTGTACCAGGTCAACATTTCCCTAATGAAGTGTCCCAAACTGGAAAGAAGGGAAGGACTAAATGAAAAAAAGTGCAGTGTGTGTTGCAAAAGGGGAATTAGAAAAGACACTATTTACCACTGTAAAACATGGCCTGTTAATTAAGGTTTACTTTTATAGCGTTCCACGTATATTCATGGATTATTAATTTTATTTTGAATTTATCCTGTTATGACACCACCTTATTATACCCTGAACTACTCTTCACAGCTTATATGTGCCCCGATATTCTAAACTGAAATACCAATAAGCCCCCCAAACCAAACTACTACTTATCTTTACACCCCTAAATGAACACCTATAAGGGGCTGTACTGTTTTTTTCCAGAATGGGGTCACTTCTGGGGGGTATAAACTGTGATGGTTTATGTACACATATATGGCATTGATGTGTCCGGGAGAACCTGCTTAAAAATGTATGGGGTGTGTTTTTCTGTAGCATAAGCTGCGTGTCACTATCTGTGGGTATGTGGACCTACTAGGCCGCACCGCCATAGCAGTGTACCAAGTCATTACAAAGTCCAAGCACAAGAGTAACTGAATAGTACAGACAGTAGAAAGGCTTAGGCACAGATGATACTTTGACGGCAGGTGATGCAAAACGTGGCAGATGACACCAGACGCGGTGTAAGGTAGCAGACGGCACAACACGACTCAAACACTAGAGAGGCCACAAGTACACGAGACACTGCAGAGCAGAGCGGAAGGGAGTGCTGGCATCTTCTAGGAAGGAGATACCGGCCAGCACACACAAGTCCATGACCACGGTCGTAGGGAGGGAAGGAGGAACGACAGTCCACGGCCGTGGACGTTACACTGTGGCCATCATAAAGAGCACTGAAATGGCGTATATGTAGACATTTTTCAATTTTACTTTGCACCGTTTGCCTTTTCACAGTTGTACAAGCTGGACTCTGAAGTGCCATTTCTGGGAAAAAATTAAAATTTTCACTTTGCTGCACTCACTGCGCATTAATGTCTGCAAAACACCTGTGGGGTCAAAAATGCTCACTATAACGCTAGCTATATCCCTAAGCGGTGTTGTTTCCAAAATGGGGGCACTTCTGTTTTTTGTCTCCAAACAGTAGTTTACGAACATATGGGGTATTTCCGTACTCGGGAGAAGTTGCTTTATAAATGTTGGGGTGCTTGTTCTGCTTTATTCCTGGTGGAAATAAAAAACATTTGGCTAAAACCTCATCTTATTTGAAAAAAAAAAAAAAAAAATTATTTTCACAGCCTAATTGTAATAAAATCAATGAAACACCTGTGAAGTAAAAATGCTCACTACACTCCTAGATTTATTCCATAAGTGGTTTTGTTTCCAAAATGGGGTCTTTTTTGGGGGGGGGGGGGTGATGCTTATGTTTTGGCAACTTCAGACCTCTTTAAACTTGAAATGGTGGCTGAGGTATATTCTAAAAAAAAAAAAGGAGATCCCAAAATCCACAAGTACATTAGGGACATATATTTGTTATTTCTTAATATAAACTGCACAATCAGGGTAATACATATTTAGTTGTGTTTCTTTGTTATCACCTTATGTGTTAAAGTTAAAATCTTAATTTTTGCAAAAAAAATTTGTCTCCACTTTGCTTTAATTCCTTTAAAACACCTAAAGGTTTAAGAAACTTTTTAAATGCTATCTTCAATACTTTGAGGGTGCAGTCTTTAAAATAGGGCAATTTATGGTGGTGGGGTTCTAACATACAGGCTCCTCAAAGCCACCTCAGAACTAAATTGTTCCTTTAAAAATAATGTGAAAAATTGCTGCTAAATTTATAAACTAAAAAAGATTAAAAAAAACGATGCCAACATAAAGAAGACATAGTAATTATTATCTTATTAGTGTGGTATTACTATGTGTCTTGCAAGGCGAAAAAATGTAATGTTGAAAAATGCAAATTTTTCAACATTTCTATAAATTTTGGTGTTTTTTTTATAAATAAACAATGAATGTATTACCCAAATTTACCACTAACACAAAGTACAATGTGTCAAGAGAAAATAATTTCATTTGGATAAGTAAATGCAAAAGTTATTACCCCATAAAGTAATACGTCAGCGTTAAAAAAATTTGTTTCTGTCAGGAAGGGGTAATTCTGCATAAAACAACCTTTCTGGCCACACCTATTTGCCCTCCTTGCGTGTGCACGTACCCTCAGCTCAACATGCATGCCCACACACGGCCATACTCACACCACAGGACAGATCGCCTGTCATATACTGCTGTCTACTTGACTGGCAATCCTAACTGTGTGTTTGAGGTCCCTTTATTAGATCATGACCTCTGGCTGCTGAGGGGCTTCATTGTGATACGTGCAGTGCTCCATCTTTGCAAGGGCCCAATGAGCCTCACAGTATCAGTCAGTCTCCATTTTGTTTTGGAGCAGGCCACTTGTGCTCCTTGCCAGACGCCTCCTGCTGCCCACAAGAGGAGACAGCAGCCTATAAAATATAAATAAGCACTGACAAGCAGTGCTAACTTTGTCTACGGTTTGCTATGCGTCCAGGTACTGTGGTAACTGTGACTTGGTGGGCAAGTGTGGGTGAGTGTGGCTTTTAAATGCAGGGAGGGACATTCCATAACTTCATGGTGGCGGCAGCCGCTCAATTGTAGCAGCCGCCTTTTATTTTAAATATTCATCAGGTGCATTAGTTAGTGGCCTGCTCTGGGGCAGCTTGTTACCTGGGATAGGGCGTATTGCATATTACATAGTACCGTTGAAAAAAAGACATGTCCATCAAGTTCAACCAACGGATGGGAGAAAGGGAAGGGATAGGAGAAATTATAGAACTTTGTTTAACCCCTATTGATGAAGAGGAAAGTTTAAAAAAAACAACAACCTAACAATAATAAATAGAAAAATTACCCATAAGGCATCAACTAATCTTCCCTAAAAAGGAAAAATTCCCTCCTGATCCCAAGTGGCAGTCCTACTGGATCAACATTCAAACAACAATTCTACACATTGACATAAGATCTGATATTTTTTTAGTTCTAGTAAATTATCTAAGCCTTTTTTAAAGCCATCCACTGTCCCTGCTGTGACCAGCTCCTGCGGTAGACTATTCCATAGATCCACAGTTCTCACAGTAAAGAAGGCTTGTCGCCTCTGCAGGTTGAACCTTTTTTTCTCCAGACGGAGGGAGTGCCCCCTTGTCTTTTGATGGGGTTTTACATGGAACAGGTTTTCACTATATTTTTTTTGTATGGGCCATTCCTAGATTTATACGTTAATCATGCCCCCCCCCCCCCTTAGTCGTCTCTTTTCAAGGCTAAATAGGCTTAATTATTTTAATCTTTCCTTAGAACTTAGAAGAGCAACTAAAATAATAAGGGGCATGGAAAATCTTTGTTTTTATTTCCAACTCCAGGGCATCCTTTCTATGAACTGGAGCCCAGAGCTGAACTGCATATTCTAGATGATACCACACTAAGACTTCATAAAGTAGTATTATATCCCTTTCCCATGGGTCCATTCCTCTTTTAACCCCTTAATGACCAGCCTATTTTAGACCTTAATGACCAAGCCATTTTTTACGTTTTTCCATCATCTCATTCAAAGAGCTATAGCCTTTTCATTTTTGCGTCGACATAGCTGTATAAGGTCTTGTTTTTTGCGGGACAAGTTGTAATTTTTAATAGCACCATTTTGGGGTACATAGAATTTATTGATTAACTTTTATTAACTTTTTTTGGGGGGAATAGAAAAAAAAGCAATTTCGCCACACTTTTGCGTCCTAAATTTACGCCGTTTACCGTGTGGTATAAATAACACTAACTTTATTCAGTGGGTTGTTGCGATTCAACGATACCAAATTTGTATAGTTTTTGCATGTTTTACTACTTTTACACAGTGAAAACACTTTTTTCAAAATTACTTGTTTTTGTGTCTCCATATTTGAAGAGCCGTAACGTTTTGTTTTTTTCGCCGATGCAATTGCAGTAGGGCTTTTTTTTTTGCGGGACAACTTGTAGTTTTTATCGGTACCATTTTGGAGTAGATGCGACTTTTTGATCACTTTTTATCACATTTTTTTTTTAAGGCTGGGTTCAAAGAAAACAGCATTTTTTGCATGTTTTTTTTATTTTATTTTTTACGACGTTCACTGTGCAGGTTAAATGATGTAATAAATGTATAGTTGGAGTCGTTACAGGCGATACCAAATATGGGTAACTTTTTTACTTTATTTTGTTTGTTAATAATAAAGCAGTTTGTAAGGGGGACAAGTGGGTTTTTCATTTTTTTCACTTTTTTTTTTTTCACTTTTTATTAAACTTTTTTACTAGTCCCACTAGGGGACTTCACTATGCGATTATCCGATCGGATTTATAATACACTGCAATACTTCAATATTGCAGTGTATTATGCCTGTCTGTGTAAAACGAACAGGCATCTGCTAGGTCATGCCAGAGGCATGATCTAGCAGGCATTCACGACAGGCAGACCTGGGGGCCTTTATTAGGCCCCCGGCTGCCATCGGAGAAAGACATTCGGCGATCTTATCGCCGGGTGTCAGTGAGATGAGAGGGAGCTCCCTCCCTCTCTCCAAAGCCACTCAGATGCGGTGCACGCTATTGAGCACTGCATCTGAAGGGTTAAACGGGTGAGATCGATACTAATATCGATCTCACCCGGTCGAGCAGGGACGCCCCCAGCTACCTTTGGCAGCTGAGAGCAGGGAGATTTGACCGCTCCCTGCTCTGTTTACTTATTCCGATGCAGCGACGTAAAAAGTCTATTGCATCGGAATAAGGCCCGTTAGTGACCGATGTAAAAACACTATGGACCGGTCACTAACGAGTTAATACATGACAATATCTTGCTGGCCTTAGAAGCAGCTGGTTGACATTGCTTGCTATTATTTAGTCTATGATCTACAAGTACACCCAGATCCTTATCTACAAGTAAGTCTCCAAATTTAGCTCCCCTATGATGCATGCAGAGTGTTGGTACCCATATGCATACATTTATCCACATCAAACCTCATTTGCAGAGTGGATGCCCAAACACTCAGTGTGTCCAAAACGGCTTGCAATCTATGAACAACTTCCATAGACTGAACTATACTACATAGCTTGGTGTCATTTACAAAAATAGAAATAGTGCTATTAATCCCATCCTCTATGTCAGGGGTCTCAAACTCGGCCGGGTAAGTGGGCCGCATATAGAAAAAATGGGAAGTTGACGGGCCGCATTACTTTCAAATTTGATACAATACAAAATTATTGTTAATCAATTAGTTATTTGAACTACCATAACACTATATTACTAGAATAATAATACTACATTACTATAATAATAATACTACATTACTATAATAATAGCGCTAGGTTTAAAATTTGAGATATTTCTCCACGTGCTTATTTCAACAATCCAGCTTTCCAGTTTAAGTGTCGCTAAATGCAGTCCGGCGGCTCAGTTAGCACACATGTCAAGATTGGGCAGCCCCTTTTTAGATAGTGCCGCAGTGCCCTCTGTGGATGCTGCCGCAGTGCCCTCTGTGGATAATGCAACACACCCCTAGATAAGGCCACAGTGCCCTCTGTAGATAAGGCCACAGTGCCCTCTGTAGATAAGGCCACAGTGCCCTCTGTAGATAAGGCCACAGTGCCCTCTGTAGATAAGGCCACAGTGCCCTCTGTAGATAATGCAACACACCCCTAGATAATGCCAGTGTCCTCTTCAGATACTGTCACACACCCACTTGTAGATAACGCCACAGTGCCCTCTGTAGAGGCTGCCAAAGTGCCCTCTGTAGAGGCTGCCAAAGTGCCCTCTGTAGAGGCTGCCCCAGTGCCCTCTGTAGAGGCTGCCGCAGTGCCCTCTGTAGAGGCTGCCCCAGTGCCCTCTGTAGAGGCTGCCCCAGTGATGTCAGGGGCTTGCCCAGAGCTGGAGTCCCAGGCAGAGCGCTAGTAGGCTCTTCCTGGGACTCCAGCTGTGCTCCTGACATCACTGGGACTCCAGCTATGGGGAAGCCCCTGACATCATTGTCGATGTATGGACAGCTATGTCAGACACTTCCCCAGAGTCCAGGAGCAGAGCCGATAATAGCGCTCTGCCCGGGACTCCGCTATGGGGAAGACCCTGACACACTGTCCATATATGGGCAGCGATGTCAGGGAATTCCACAGAGTCCCGGAGCAAAGCCGACACCAGCGCTCTGCTCTGGGCAAGACCCTGACACACTGTCCATATATGGGCAGCGATGTCAGGGAATTCCACAGAGTCCCGGAGCAGAGCCTGTACTAGCGCTCTGCCCGGGACTCCGGCTCTGGGGAAGCCCCAGACATCGCTGTTCATATGTGGACAGCGATGTCAGGGAATTCCACAGAGTCCAGGAGCAGAGCCGACACCAGCGCTCTGCTCTGGGCAAGACCCTGACACACTGTCCATATATGGGCAGCGATGTCAGGGAATTCCACAGAGTCCCGGAGCAGAGCCAACACCAGCGCTCTGCTCGGGACTCCGGCTCTGAGGAAGCCCCAGACATCGCTGTTCATATGTGGACAGCGACGTCAGGGAATTCCACAGAGTCCCGGAGCAGAGCCGACACCAGCGCTCTGCTCGGGACTCCGGCTCTGGGGAAGCCCCAGACATCGCTGTTCATATGTGGACAGCGACGTCAGGGAATTCCACAGAGTCCCGGAGCAGAGCCGACACCAGCGCTCTGCTCGGGACTCCGGCTCTGGGGAAGCCCCAGACATCGCTGTTCATATGTGGACAGCGATGTCAGGGAATTCCAGAGTCTCGGAGCAGAGCCGATACTAGCGGCTCTGTGTCCCGCGGGCTGCAGATGACAGCCCCAGGGGCCGCATGCGGCCCGCGGGCCACGTGCTTGAGACCCCTGCTCTATATCATTAATAAATAAATTGAATAAAGGTGGTCCCTGCACTGAACCCTGGGGTACACCACTTATAACTGGTGACCATTCAGAGTAGGAATCATTGACCACAACTCTCTGGATATGGTCCTTGAGCCAATTTTCAATTACAAACGATACTTTCTAAACCTATAGACCTTAATTTACCCATTAGACGTCTATGAGGGACAGCGTCAAATGCCTTTGCAAAGTCCAAAACCACTATATCCACATCGGCCCCTCTGTCTAGGCTTCTGCTCACCTCTTCATAAAAACAAATCAGGTTAGTTTGAAAACTTCTGTCCTTAGTAAATCTGTGCTGGCTGTCACTTATAATACAAATTTTTGTCACATACTCCTGTTTAGACCCTTAAGAGCTCCTCAAACATTTTTCCCACGATAGATGTTAAGCTTTCTGGTCTGTAATTACCCGGGGAAGACCTAGATGAATATAGGCACCATATTTGCCCTGTGCCAGTCCCTTGGTACTATACCGGTAACTAAAGAATCTCTGAATATTATGAACAGGAAGACAGAAATAACTGAACTAATTTCTTTAAGTACTTTGGGACGTAACCCATCTGTCCTACATGTTCAGACTTTGGCTTTTTTGCATTTGTATACTTGAAGAATTTTTGGGGGATTTGTTTTGCTATCTTCGGCCATCTGCATTTCATTTTGTATTTTTGCTGATTTTATTAAGCGGTTTGTAATTTTCAAAGGCTAATTCTGAAGCCTCAGATTTATATTTTTCAAATTTTTTGTGTCAAATATTGCCCTTTTTACAGAAGGTGTAAGCCATGTGGGGTTTAATTTTAGTTGTTTATACTTATCTATAGGAACAAATTTTGCACTATAATTATTCAAAGTGGATTTTAAGATCTCCCATTTATCATTTGTACCATTATTTGACATTAATTGTTGCAATTCTATGTCCTGAATTGCAGCCCTCATCCTGGGGAAATTGTCCTTCTTAAATTTAAGTGCTTTTGCCCTCCCAGCCTCTGTTTGTTTTTTACAGTATAGGTAAAATGCAGCAGGATGAGGAAATGTCTCCCCCTTCGCAGTTGTAGCCGAACCATGACCCCAATTAATATCTGGGTAATTAAAATCTCTCTATCACCACAGTACTTGCCTGTGCAGCATACTCCATTTGTTTATATAGCTGACCTTCCTCAGTTATATTGGGGGGTCTATAGATTACAGCAAAAATAATTTTTTCAGTGTTTACCTCCCTTTTGTAATTTCACCCACAAGGTTTCAACCGCCTCACAATCTTCACCTACTATTGCCTCTTTCACACTCGCCTTCATATCACTTCTCACATACATACAGACATACACCACCGCCTTTCCTATTTGCCCTGTATTTCCGTAACAGTGTAAAATCCTGTAGATTTACAGCCCAGTCATGAGAAGAGTCTAGCCATGTTTAAGTAACACAACCTATATTAATATAATCCTCCAGTACCAAGGCATATAGCTCCCCCATTTTGCTTGCTAGACTTCTGGCATTTATGAACATACACTTTACCTTGCCTTCTAATTTTTCACATTCAGTATCAGGAATGTGATTATTTGAATTTTGTGGGCATTTTTATCTTCAATATTGTTTTCATGTCTTCTTATCCTGTTGCCTCACCCCACAGTCTATTTCTCCCCCCCCCCCACTAATATAGTCTGACCCCTCTCTAACCTAACTACCCCTTTATTTTTTACATTGACCTCCTTCCTCAGCCCTAGTGTCACGGCTATGAGGTATGTGGACTCATTAGGCCGCTCCGCCGTAGCACAGAAGTAGCTGCTCAAACAATAGTCAATGATAGTCTTTAGGACAAGAGTACCTGGATAGAAGAAGTAGCAGACACTTGGTCTAGCAGACACTTGGCACAGATGACAAACTCGACTCAGACACTAGACTTCGCACTGGAACAAACACAATTACGGGATACAGGATATGGGAACAAACGATACAGGATACAACTAAGGGAACATTTGCAATAACGAACTTGGGCAGACACAACGCTCAGCCAAGGAGGAAGAGGGCAGAGTCAATTTTATAGTCCAGGGTGCGTTAGGATTGGATAGGGAGCATTTCACAGGAGGGACAGTGGAGCAGAGCGAGCGCGTGTGCCGGTGTCTCCAGGGAGGGAGACGCCAGCTGGAGCATATAGGTCTGCGGTCACGGCCGCAGGAAGGTAAGTGATTCCGGCAGTCAATGGCCATTACAGTGCCCCCCCGGCCTTTCAACCCCTCTTTTTAGGTCCAGAGGGTAAGAGGAATCTTCTGATGAGAGCTAGAGCATCCACATTCTCTTCAGGCTCTTATGACCTCTCCTCAGGACTAAACCCTTTCCAGTCTTCTACCAAGTAGAAGGTCCTACCTCCTACCCTTGTTGTATTCCAGGATTTCTTTTAGTTCAAAGATGTCAGAAGAACCACAGGGAGCAACTGTAGAACTCGCTGAATCGGTTCAGGACCACAGGATTTAGGAGGGACACATGGAATGAGTTGGAGTTTTTGAGGGTAGGAGGTAGCCGAAGCTTATAGGACACAGGCTCTATTTGTTGCAAAATTTTGAAAGGGCCGATGAATCTGGGGGCGAATTTGTGGGAAGGGATCTTCAGACGAATGTTTTTCGCAGACAACCAGACCTTGACTCCAGAAGAAAACTGAGCAGGAATTTTCCTTCTCCTATCTGCATATCTCTTAATGCAATCAACTGCCTGAAGGATCGCAGACTTAGTTTGCTGCCAGATGTGAAGGAAACCTCAGAAGGAAGAATTGGCTGCAGGCACTTGAGACGTAGCTGGCACAGGAAGAGGAACACGAGGATGTTGACTGTACGCAATGAAGAACAGAAAAGAAGCGGTAGATTCACTAGTATGATTGTTGTATGACAATTCGGCCCATGGCAGAAGCTGTACCCAATTCTCTAGTTGACGTGAAACAAAATGACAAAGATAATTCTCAAGTACCTGGATGATCCTTTTTAACTTAGCTATTAGACTGTGGGTGATAAGTGGAAGAAAAGTCCAATTTCACATCCAAAAGTCTACATAGGGCTCCCCAGAACTTAGATGTGAATTGTACACCCCGATCTGACACTATATTTGAAGGGGAGGCCGTGCAAACGAAAGATGTGCTGGATAAACAGACTTGCCAGATGGGGAGCCGAGGGAAGGCTGGTTAAAGGAGTGAAATGTGCCATCTTGGAGAAGTGGTCTATCACGACCCAGAGCGTAGTACATCCAGAAGAAGGGGGGAGGTCAGTAATAAAATCCATGGAGATGTGTTGCCAGGGAGCATCAGGAACTGGCAGAGGTAGGAGCACACCAGCAGGTTTATAATGAGTAGCCTCCTCTTGGGCACAGTTCAAACAGAAATAAACATAGTCCAAGACATCTTTAGGTAGCGTGGGCCACCAGTAGTGACGAGCAATAAAGTCCCAAGTTTTACGAACACCATGGTGACCAGCCAGTTTGGAATTATGTCCCCAGCGGAAATGAAGCAGGAATTGAAACTTGGCGAAGAACAGTGACCATCTGGCTTGACGAGGGTTCAATAGTTGTGCAGACTGTAGCTATGTAAGATTTTTGTGATCTCTGAAGATGATGATTGGATGAGCAAGTGTCTCCAGTCTTCTAAGGCCAACTTGACGGCAAATAATTCTCGATCCCCAATGGAATAGTTGCGCTCTGCAGGAGAGAAGAGTTTGGAGAAAAATCCACATGATACTCCTCTACCCGTGGAATTATTTTGAAACAGGAGTGCTCCAGCATCAATGGAAAAGGCATCAACCTCCAATGAAAACTGTCGAGTCACATCAGGATGATGAAGGATGGAAGTAGAAGTGAAGGCACTTTTGAGGTTGGAGAATGACACCTCTGCCTCAGTCCTTAGCGTTCACTTCCTTCTTGGTAAGAGCTGAGAGGGGAGCAGTAAGTGAAAAGAAATTTGGAATGAACTGACAAAAATTTGCGAATCCTAGATATCTCTATATGGGTTGGAGACCTTGAGGATGTGGCCACTCCAAGACGGACTTCACTTTCTCTGGGTCCATTTGTAGACCACGACCAGAGAAAATATAGCCCAAGTAGGGCAAAGATTTTCTTTCAAATACACACTTCTCAAGTTTGGCATATAAGCTGTTACCCCTGAACCACGATAGGACGTGGTGGACATGCTTCCGATGCGCCATCATATCAGGTGAGTAGATCATGATGTCGTCCAGATAAAACCACCACACAGACATACAGAAGATTGCGGAAGATGTAGTTTACAAACTTCTGAAACACCGCTGGAGCGTTACACAGTCCAAACGGCATTACGAGATACTCGTAGTGATCGTCCCGGGTGTTCAGAGTGGTTTTCCTTTCGTCAACCTGGCAAATACTGTTCAGGTTATAGGCCCTCTGTAAATCCAGCTTCGTGAACATCTTGGCTCCACTAATTCTGTCGAAGAGCTTCTTGATTTTTACTGTGATTAGGTTTAACCCATGGTAATCTATGCACGGTCGGACTGATCCATCCCTTTTCTTCATGAAGAAGAATCCGGCTCCGGCTGGTGAAGAAGATTTTCTGATGAACCCCCTCTTCATGTTCTCCTTGACATACTCTGACATGGCCTGGGTTTCATACAAGGAGAGAGGATAAACCTGTCCACGAGGGGATGAAACTTCAGGAAGCAACTCGATAGCTCAGTCGTAGGGACGATGAGGAGTAAGGACCTCTGCCTCCTTCTTGCTAAAGACATCCGCGTAATAAGCATTTTGTATTGGCAGTTCAGTGAGAGACGGAGGTAGTGGAGAGAAAACAGGACGAACTTGAGGCAGACAGCAATGAAGACGTTGGGAACCCCATTGGAGAACCTCTCCGGAATTCCAATCAGGAACTGGAGCGTGCTGGCGAAGCCACGGCAATCCCAGCAGGAAGGGGTTTATAGTTTTGGATAGGATATATAGTTATTAGTAGAAAGTGGAGGACTCCTACCTGTAATCTCAGAGGTTTGGTAATGGACAGGATAGGGTCTGGCAGAGGTTGTCCATCAACAGAAGTGACCACCAGAGGTTTTTCTAAAGGAACAGTAGCCAAGTGGAGACAGTCTACTAAGTCCTGCTGGATGAAGTTTGCAGCTGCTCCAGAATCCAAGTAAGCAGGTACAGAGTGCAATCTTTCACCGGTGACGATAGACACAGGAATAGAAAGTCTTGGAGAGAATTTAGTGGTCGAGGGAGATTCCCCTAGGATTTTCTCCCCAATTAAGCCTATGTGCTGGAGTTTCCCCGGTTTTGAGGGCATTGGCACACAAAATGTCCCTTGTGGCCACAGTACAGACATAACGCAGTCGATCATCTACGTTGCCATTCCTGGTTGGACAGACGACAAGGCTTTTTCTCCCGACGAATTTCCAGAGTGTGCTCTTAGATCCTCATATCGATCCGGGTTGCCAGAAGTATTAGGGCATCGAAGGTAGCAGGAAGCTCTCGAGCTACCAGTTCATCCTTAATATGAGAGGCAAGGCCCTGCCAGAAAGTTGCCACTAAGGCCTCATTATTCCAAGCCAGCTCCGCCGTCAGCGTACGGAAGGAGATTGCGTACTCTCATACAGTTGACTCCCCTTGATTGAGGGTCAGCAGTGGGGCAGCTGCATAGGATGCTCGACGCGGTTCCCCGAACACTGTACGGAATGTTTTTAGAAACCGTGGTAAATCAGAGAATTCTGGATCCACTCATTCCAAGATGGGATTCGCCCATGCCAGGGCTTTGCCAGAGAGGAGAAAAATAATAAAAGCGACCTTGGCTTCATCTGAGGGGAAAAGAGGGGCATGTAACTTGAAGTGGATCATACACTGGTTGATGAAGCGAAGCCCCTACAAGTCTTAGGATTCCCATTGTAGCGAGGAGGTAGAGGCAAAGAAATTGCAGACCCAGGGCAGGCAGGAGGGATAGCAGGTGGTGGTGCAGCGGAAGCAGCCAGAGGAGGTACAGAGGGAAGACCCAAACGGGTAATTATGGAGTTTACAGCCTATAGGAGCTGATCGTGGCGTGCCCGGATGTCACGCATGTCTGCTTGCATCATCTGGACCACAGTTGACTAGCAGGACCCATGGCCTGAGCGTACTGTCATGGCTATGAGGTATGTGGACCCACCTGGCCACTTCGTTGTAGTGGAGTAGCAGCTGGCCAAACAATAGTCAATGATAGTCTTTAGGACAAGAGTACCTGGATAGAGGATTAGGCAGACACTTGGCATAGCAGACAACACGTGGCACAGATGACACTTGGCACAGATGACAAACTCAACTCCGACACTAGACTTCGCACTGGAACAAACACAATTACTGGATACGGGATACCAAAACACAGGATACAGGATACAACTAAGGGACCATTTGCAATAACGAACAAGGGCAAACACAACAACGCTAAGGCAAGGAGGAAGAGGGCAGAGTCCATTTTATAGTCCAGGGTGCGTTGGAATTGGATAGGGAGCATTTCAAATGTGCGTGCGCTGAACCTTTAAGGCCGGGAACGAGCGTGCATGGGCATCTGAGGAGGGGCAGTGGAGCAGAGTAGGCGCATGTGACGGCGTCTCCGGGGAGGGAGACACCGGCTGGAGTACATAGGTATGGGGCCGCAGGAAGGTAAGTGATGCCGTCAGTCCGCAACCAATACACCTAGTTTAAATACTCTGCCACCCCTGCTAGACCCCCAGCACAGCAGACCCCCTTCCATCAGGTGCAAATCATCTGCAGAATGCAGTTTGTACCCCAATGAAAAGTCAGCCCAGTGCTCTAGGAACCCAAAGCCTTCTCCCTAACACCAAGACTAAAGCCATGCATTTAACTCCCTGAGCACCCGCTGTCTTTCCTGTGATGCGCATGGCAAAGGCAGTACTCCAGGGAATACAACCTTGGAGGCCCTTCCCTACAGCTTGTATCCTAGTTCTTTAAAATTATTCTTAAGGCACCTCCACCTACCATGTGTTCTGTTGTTGGTTCCCAAATAGACCATGACGGCTGGATCATCACCTGTGATGCAGGCGGTGCGTTGACGTCATCGCGCCATCTGCGTCATTCTGCTGGAGCAGGCCTGGTCAGAAGAGACGAGGCCTACATCGCTGGAGGATGGCAGGTGAATGGGCACAGATGAGTATGTAAAGTTTTTTTTTTTTTTTAAGTGGGCAATGTGAGTTGCACTATCTACAGGGGGCTTTGAGTGGTGCTATCTACTGGGTACTTTATGAGGGGCACTATCTACGGGGGGTTTATGTGGGGCCCTATCTACAGGGGGCTTTATGAGATGTACTATATACAGGGGGCTTTATGAGGGGCTTTATCTACAGGGGATCTATGTGGGGCACTATCTAAATGGGGCTTTATAAGGGGCACTATCTACAGGGGGCTTTATGAGGGAAACTTTCTACAGGGGCACTGTATGTGCTGATATCTACAGGGGGCACTGTGAGTGGCGCTATCTAGAGGGGGCATTGTATGTAGCACTTTTTTCAGGGGGATTTGTGAGTGGCGCTAGCTACAGGGGGCATTGTGTGTGGCATGATCTACAGGGGGCACTGTGTGTGTCACTATCTACAGGGGGCTTTATGAATTTATGAATGGCACTATTTACAGGGGGCACTGTGTGTGTGTGGTGCTTTACTTTAAAGTGTTTGACCCAAATGTATTTGGGGCACAGTGTATGGCACTATTATATTCAAGGGACCAGTGTATGGTGCTATTAGATTTAGGGTCATAGTGTGTGGCAGGATGAGAATTGTATCTTAGTTTATAGGTGCAGTAATGTTAGAAAAGGAGACAAAGGCATCTGAGTGGCAAACTCTGAAGAAATGGGTCATTGCCAGGAAAGTCATGAAGGTCTGGACAAGATAGACAAGAAAAGAGAAATAGAATCTGAAAACACTTCACCTGTGAGTCACTAAAAGTAAATGTTTATTCTCGCTCTGACTGATCAGTACTGTAGTCACTGTATGATCTGCAGCGAGATGATGGGTGGTAGCATTTTTTTTAAATTGTGAAACAGCAACTCCCAGCATATACTTCCCATTGTTCAGGCCATACTGCGAGCTGTAGTTTTACACCGTACAAACTTATATGGCAGAGGTTAAACATGAGCTTGCAAATGATCTCTGTACTGAGCTGTATTTGTGATGGTATTACATATATGAACTGAGCTTAGTTCTGTGCTGTATTTATGTGCTGATATTGGTTCTGATGATGTATTTATGTACTGAGCTTTGTTCCGGTACTTTATTTATGTACTGAGCTTTGTTCTGGTGCTGTATTAACTCCTTAACGCCGAAGGACGGATATATCCGTCCTCAGCAGCTGCTAGTTCGCGCAGGAGGACGGATATATCCGTCCTGTGATCGCGCGGGTACTGACAGCGTACCCATGCGATCAGCGGCAGGAGCACGGCTGTTATACACAGCCTGGCTCCTGCTGCAACTGCCGGAATCGAAGCGCGTGCCGATTCCGGCAGTTTAACCCATTAAATGCCGCTGTCAATAGTGACAGCGGCATTTAATGTGTTTGACAGAGGGAGGGAGCTCCCTCTGTCACCCGATCGGCGCCCCCGCAAACAAATCGCGGGTCGCCGTCGGGTTTCCATGACAGCCGGGGGTCTAACAAAGACCCCCAGGTCTGCCTTCAGCATCTGCCTGTTAGGCGATGCCGGAGGCATGACCTAATAGATTGCCTGTCAGTTTTGCACTGACAGGCAATAATGCTTCGGTATACTAAGTATACCAAAGCATTATATATGCGATCGGCACATCGCATAGTGAAGTGTCCTGATGGGACTTAAAAAAAAAATGACAATCAGTTAAATAAAGTTTGTGAAAAAAAAAAAAAAAATTACAGTCAAAGTCAAATAAAACTACTTTTTTGGCCCAAAAAGTGGTTTTATTTAGTAAAACTGTCAAAACAAATCACACATACACATATATGGTATCCCCGCGATCGTAACATCTTGACCAATAAAATGAACACATTAATTAAACCGCCGGATGAGCGGCGGCAAAAGAAAACGCAAAAAACAACGGCAAAATTCTCTCTTTTCTCCCATTCCCCCCATAAAAAATAAAATAAAAGTTAATCTATAAGTCCTATGTACCCCAAAATAGTACTAATGAAAACTACACATTGGCCCGCAAAAATCAAGCCCACATACGGCCACATCGACGGAAAAATAAAAACGTTACGGCTCTTGGAATGCGGCGATGCAAAAACAAGTAATTTTTTTCTAAAAGGGTTTTTATTGTGCAAACGTAGGAAAAACATATAAAACCTATACATATTTGGTATCCCCGTAATCGTGCCGACCCATAGAATAAAGTTAACATGTTATTTATGCTGCATAGTAAACGGCGTAAATTTATAACGTGAAAATCAATGCTGGAATAGCTGCTTATTTTCAATTCTCTCCTAAAATAAAGTTAATAAAAGTTAATCAATATGTTATAAGCATCTAAAAATGGTAAAATTACAAAATACAACTCGTCCCGCAAAAAACAAGCCCTTATACGGCTATGTCGACGGAATAAAAAAAAAGTTACGACACTTGGAATGCGACCGTGAAAAAACAAAAAATAATCCTTGGTCATTAACGTGCAAAATGGCCCGGTCATTAAGGGGTTAATGTACTGAGTCTGGTTCTGTATCTATGTACTGAGCTTTGTTCTGGTACTGTATTTATGTACTGAGCATGGTTCTGGTGGTGTATTTATGTACTGAGCTTGGTTCTGGTACCCTATATATGTATTGAGCTTAGTTCTGGTGCATTCTATATGTACTGACATTTGTTTTGGTGCTGTATATATGTACTGATCTTGGTTCTGGTACTGTATATATGTGAAAATGAAAACATTTTTTTACTAAAAGTTTCGCTCACCTCATAACCACCACGCTATGGTTGCGTTTTCCAATGCATTTTCATAATACTTGACTGATGCAAAAGGATGTATAGTTAATCCGAACACTGCAGGTGCTTGTAGATGCTCCTAGACTAATCCTGTGTCGGCTGCAGGCAATTGAAGCAAAAAATGGTGTGTAGAAAAGGCGGATCCAGGACTCGAATATTAAAAGTTCCAATTTTATTTAAGTCATGTTAAAAAACAAGGATAAAACAAAATCCCGGGACCACGCTTATGCGTTTCAGACCGCTAAGGTCCTTAATCATAGCTTATTTTACTAAAATAAGATTCACATATATATATATAGTCAAAGGCATTTAATCAGGTGACTATCTGGGGCTGGACTTAGGAATTTAACCCTGTGTTATATGTAACAAAATTTGTGTCGTAATTGCACCATAATATTGTAATTCGCAAGATTATCATGCTAGAGTAATATGGATTCACTGTATTAAATGATGTATATAATTGTGCTCCCACAATATAGAAAATTATTGAATTCACTGAAGTGACAATTGAGTAAAATATACCTTTTATTATAGTAACTCGCTAAAAACAGGGGTAACACACCACTGTGAAAAAAGCCCCACCGTGTATATTAAAAAATGTATTAAACAATAAACACTGAGTAATTTAGATAAGTATATCTCGGTGTTTGTATAGATATTCACCGGAATCAGCATTTAAACTGGGCACAACAATAGTACGAGCCCCAAGAACACACGAGGGTCCGTGATCAAACACCGGAGTCTCCTAGTGCTGGGTCCACTACAATGCTACTGTCCCCTATGCAACAATACAAAAACGACCCTACGCGTTTCAAATACTCATCCTCAGGGGTCTGTATCTTGGTCACTCTGGCCTAATTACCAGCGATAAATATTCAGCAGCAGGTATTCTGCTGTGCATCACGAAAGAATGCTCGCGTCGATGTCAGTGGCATACTTCATTTCGGGCACTGAGTTGCTATAAGCACCAAACTCCACCCCTCGTACTTGGCGGCGCTGTCCGAACTAACCAATCACAGCGCCCCCTGAATTCGTGACGCCTGTCCATGTGACTCCCGGCCGTCAGCTGACAGCCCGGAACCATCATCGACCGCATCAGAACGAACACGCAGGCGCAGTGGAAGCTACGGACACATCGCCCATGCTGCCAAGGAAAAGCAAGGTAAGAGCAGAACGATATAGAATATAGGATATATCTTGCGGGTCAGTTCCACACCGCAAGTGGACTACCTTAAACCAACTCTTTTACTGTAACCACATATTGGATAGATAAATGTGGTGTCCCTCACATTATGAAGTTTTGATTAAAAACCTGTTGCACACGACCCAGCCAGTTGGCCATATCAATCAGAGTGCACTACACAAACACCCCCCCACCTGTCAAAGCAACCATATTGACCTGGCTGCTTGAAGATGGATAGTATAGTTGCATGTTAAATAAAGCACGTATAATTAGTCTGCTCGTTTAGACCCGCTGGTTGTATACATGCCAGTCTGTGGATCCACTGGGCTTCTTTGCGCAGAATTAGATTATCCCAGTCGCCTCCCCTTTTTGGAGGTCTTATAAGTTCAATTGCTTGAAACTTTAAACATTCTGCACGACCCTGGTGTTTAGCATGTACGTGTTTTGATATCGGGGTATCCCTAGCATGGACAATATCTCCAACATGCTCCCTTATCCGGCGCCGAAATTGTCGCACCTTTTTACCCACATAATTAAGGGGGCATAGACATGTGATAAGGTAAACCACCCCCGCTGTTTTGCATTTAACAAAATCACGAATGTCGTACTCCCTTTTGTTGCGACACTCGTAAACTTGTTTCCCTTAAGGGTGAAGTCGCAGGCCTTACAGCTAACACATCTATATGTACCTGGTGTTTGTCTATCCAGCCATGTGCCCCTCGGTATAATGGGGTCGAAGCAACTATGCATGACTCTATCCCTAATGTTTTTCCCTCTACGATACGTGACTGAGGGCCATTGTGTGATCTGGTCTGCCAAATCTGTATCAGCACTGAGAATACGCCAGTACCTTTTAAGGATTTGCATGATATCATTTTGTTTCGAATCATAAGTGCCTATCTGCGTCCCTCGCTCCCTCATAGGCCTTCCTGATTACACCCATGGGGAAACCTCTATCCTTCAATCTAATTTTGAGCTCCTGTGCCTGACTCTCAAAATCATCCATGGAGCTGCAATTCCGGCGTACTCTCATAAATTGGCCTTTAGGAATGCCACGTTTGAGGGGATAGGGATGACAACTGTTCCATTGTAAGAAACTATTGGTTGCTGTTTCCTTCCGGTGTACTTTGGTGCGAATTGTGCCTTCCATTGTTTTTATAATTTTCAGATCTAGAAAGGACAGTTCTTGGTCACTAATTTCGCACGTGAACCTTAGCCCTAGATCATTGGTATTGAGGGCTGCTACAAAACTATTGAACTCCTCAACTGTTGAGTTCCAAAACAACAGCACGTCATCAATATATCTAATCCATATCCCAATTGACGAAGTCCATTTGGCAAATGTATCCCCAAAGACAATTGTCTCTTCCCACCAGCCAAGAAATAGATTTGCATAGGTGGGAGCAGTGGGACTCCCCATTGCTGTACCACATTGCTGGTGAAAAATCTTGTCTTCAAAAATAAATACATTTTCCTTAATTTGTTTGCTCGCAAGCTTAAATGGATTAAATACTTCAAACACCATAATAGGAAAAAATGCATGGAAATGGGGTTGGAAGAATCGGATATGGAAGGCCTTGAGGCCTTAGAGGGGTTACTAGAGGAATCTGGTAGAACCCCAGGTTTAGGCCCATTCACCAATCTTAATATGAAGAGTAGGAAGCTGCCACCAATAGGAGACTTTACCAATGTGGATTTATTTGTAGACATGGTGGGAGACGAGATTAAAAGTCTTAGTCAGGATATGAGGGGCATAGACAACAATCTGTCTTGGTCCGAACGATTAGCTCTGACCACTCTGGAGAAAAAACAAAACATTGTTCTGAAAGCATCCGATAAGGGTGGGAACATTGTGGTTATGAGCAGGGATGACTATAAGAAAATGTGTGAGGACATTTTACTCAATCCTGACTGTTACACCATTTTAAAGGACAATCCCACAGCACTGTTCAAAAAGGAGCTTCTGGGCATTTTAAGTGATGCGAAAAGCAGATCCTTGATCAGTGCTAGTGAGTTTGGTTTTTTGTTCCCACAGTTTCCCATCATGGCATGTTTTTATAGCCTGCCCAAAATCCACAAAGGGTATCCCCCCTTACGTGGCAGACCTATTGTTTCAGGCATTAACAACTTAACCCAGAACGTGAGTACATATATAGATCAGGTGTTGCGTCCGTTTGTACTGGTTCTCACATCATATGTACGTGACACCATGGATGTTCTGAAACAAATTGAAGGTATTACTTTGGAACACAACACATTGTTGGCTAGCCTGGATGTAGAGGCGTTGTACTCGTCCATTCCACACAAACTGGGGTGTGAGGCGGTAGAGTACTTCCTTAGATCTAGGGGTACTCAGTTTGTGGCCCATAACCAGTTTGTTTTGCAGTTACTACATTTTGTTCTGGAAAAAAATGTATTTATTTTTGAAGACAAGATTTTTCACCAGCAATGTGGTACAGCAATGGGGAGTCCCACTGCTCCCACCTATGCAAATCTATTTCTTGGCTGGTGGGAAGAGACAATTGTCTTTGGGGATAAATTTGCCAAATGGACTTCGTCAATTGGGATATGGATTAGATATATTGATGACGTGCTGTTGTTTTGGAACTCAACAGTTGAGGAGTTCAATAGTTTTGTATCAGCCCTCAATACCAATGATCTAGGGCTAAGGTTCAGTTGCGAAATTAGTGACCAAGAACTGTCCTTTCTAGATCTGAAAATTATAAAAACAATGGAAGGCACAATTCGCACCAGAGTACACCGGAAGGAAACAGCAACCAATAGTTTCTTACAATGGAACAGTTGTCATCCCTATCCCCTCAAACGTGGCATTCCTAAGGGTATGTTCACACGTAGTCAACAAAAACGTCTGAAAATCCAGAGCTGTTTTCAAGGGAAAACAGACCCTGCTTTTCAGACGTTTTTTTACCAACTCGCATTTTTCGCGGCGTTTTTCGCGCCGTTTTCGCGGCGTTTTTTACATCCGTTTTTGGAGCTGTTTTCATTGGAGTCTATGAGAAAACAGCTCCAAAAACGTCCAAAGAAGTGTCCTGCACTTCTTTTGACGAGGCTGTATTTTTACGCGTCGTCGTTTGACGCGTAAATAACAGGTCGTCTGCACAGTACGTCGGCAAACCCATTCAAATGAATGGGCAGATGTTTGCCGACGTATTGGAGCCGTATTTTCAGACGTAAAACGAGGCATAATACGCCTCGTATACGTCTGAAATTTGGCCGTGTGAACATACCCTCAAGGCCAATTTATGAGAGTACGCCGGAATTGCAGCTCCATGGACGATTTTGAGAGTCAGGCACAGGAGCTCAAAATTAGATTGAAGGATAGAGGTTTCCCCATGGGTGTAATCAGGAAGGCCTATGAGGGAGCGAGGGACGCAGATAGGCAGAGTCTCCTTGTTCCTAAAAAACGAAAAGAAGAACGAGTTACGAGACTCATAGGTACATATGATTCGAAACAAAATGATATCATGCAAATCCTTAAAAGGTACTGGCGTATTCTCCGTGCTGATACAGATTTGGCAGACCAGATCACACAATGGCCCTCAGTCACGTATCGTAGAGGGAAAAACATTAGGGATAGAGTCATGCATAGTTGCTTCGACCCCATTATACCGAGGGGCACATGGCTGGATAGACAAACACCAGGTACATATAGATGTGGTAGCTGTAAGGCCTGCGACTTCATCCTTAAGGGAAACAAGTTTACGAGTGTCGCAAGAAAAGAGGAGTACGACATTCGTGATTTTGTTAACTGCAAAACAGCGGGGGTGGTTTACCTTATCACATGTCCATGCCCCCTTAATTATGTGGGTAAAACGGTGCGACAATTTCGGCGCCGGATAAGGGAGCATGTTGGAGATATTGTCCATGCTAGGGATACCCCGATATCGAAACACGAACATGCTAAACACCAGGGTCGTGCAGAATGTTTAAAGTTTCAAGCAATTGAACTTATAAGACCTCCAAAAAGGGAAGGCGACTGGGATAATCTAATTCTGCGCAAAGAAGCCCAGTGGATCCACAGACTGGCATGTATACAACCAGCGGATCTAAAGGAGCAGACTAATTATACGTGCTTTATTTAACATGCAACTATACTATCCATCTTCAAGCAGCCAGGTCAATATGGTTGCTTTGACGGGTGGGGGGTGTTTGTGTAGTGCACTCTGATTGATATGGCCAACTGGCTAGGTCGTGTGCAACAGGTTTTTAATCAAAACTTCATAATGTGAGGGACACCACATTTATCTATCCAATATGTGGTTACAGTAAAAGAGTTGGTTTAAGGTAGTCCACTTGCGGTGTGGAACTGACCCGCAAGATATATCATATATTCTATATCGTTCTGCTCTTACCTTGCTTTTCCTTGGCAGCATGGGCGATGTGTCCGTGGCTTCCACTGCGCCTGCGTGTTCGTTCTGATGCGGTCGATGATGGTTCCGGGCTGTCAGCTGACGGCCGGGAGTCACATGGACAGGCGTCACGAATTCAGGGGGCGCTGTGATTGGTTAGTTCGGACAGCGCCGCCAAGTACGAGGGGTGGAGTTTGGTGCTTATAGCAACTCAGTGCCCGAAATGAAGTATGCCGCTGACATCGACGCGAGCATCCTTCCGTGATGCACAGCAGAATACCTGCTGCTGAATATTTATCGCTGGTAATTAGGCCAGAGTGACCAAGATACAGACCCCTGAGGATGAGTATTTGAAACGCGTAGGGTCGTTTTTAGAGTAATATGGACATCGTAAATAACGTATTTATGAATAACTGTCACATAAGAAGAACTATTATAATATAAACCAAGAGGATCTTTTTGTTGTGTTTTTATGACACGAGGCATGTGACTTAGTAAATTGATTCATTAGTCTTCAGGTATGTGCTGCAGTCAAGCATGATTCAAGAGAGACCGTTAATGCGTTGCATATTTGTAGTAATAAAAGAACATTTGAGAGTATATGAATATTTCTGCAAGAAATGTAATTTCAATTATATCATACATCAGTCATAATTGATAGAATAAAAGTTGTCCAATATTGAAATGATGGAATTTCTTTAGATATATAACACTCGTGGTGCTGAAGAACAGCTCCTTTCCAATAAGATACTTTAAATGCATTATGTAGTTTCGGAGAACGTTTTTAACCTTAATAGAGCATTAGGCTATGTTCACACGGGGTATTTTGCCGAGTTTTTTGACGCGGAAACCGCGTCGCAAAACTCAGCAGAAACGGCCCGAGAACGCCTCCCATTGATTTCAATGGGAGGCGTCGGCGTCTTTTTCCCGCGAGCAGTAAAACTGCCTCGCGGGAAAAAGAAGCGACATGCCCTATCTTCGGGCGCTTCCGCCTCCGACCTCCCATTGACTTCAATGGGAGGCAGGAGAAAGCGTATTTCTCGCTGTTTTATGCCCGCGGCGCTCAATGGCCGCGGGCGAAAAACGGCGCGATAATTGCCGCGAAAATCAGCGTGCAGGGAGAGGAATATCTGCCTCAAAGTTCCAAACGGAATTTTGAGGCAGATATTCCTCCCCCAAAATACTCCGTGTGAACATAGCCTTAGATTGCTAAAATGGAGTAGCTAATGGAAATATATATATAGTATATTAATATTCAGTTTCATTGATTAATCTAATTGAGAGTAATTTCTGATGAGATAATTGGTGTAATCTAAACTAGAAAAATAATCGAAGTGTTATAATGACACAAAATCTATGAATTAATTCATTTGTCTTACGAAATACAGTTCTAATAAGTAAAAAATTTTTCATTTTAATACCAAAACTAATTATCATCAAAAAAAGTCTTTAACTTTTTCTACCCCCTACAGTAATGAGTATGGACAAATAATATCTATTATTAACCCCTTAGTGACCACTAATACGCCTTTTTACGTGATTCACTAATGGGCTTTAGGCTAGGCTGACGCCTTTTCACGTCAGCCTAGTCTAAGTCCTGCACGGATCTCCCGTGCAGGCAGGAGCCGGGGCTCTGCTGTCTGATGACAGCTGAGCTCCTGCTCCAACGCCCGCGATCGAAGTTTACTTCGATCGCGGCCGTTTAACCCGTTAAATGCCGCCGTCAATAGCGACCGCGGCATTTAACTTTGTTTACAGAGGGAGTGCGCTCCCTCTGTCACCCATCGGCGGCCCGCGAATGCAATCGCGGGTCTCCGATGGGGTGTCATGGCAGCCGGGGGACTGATAAAAGCCCCCAGGTCTGCCCTGGACATATGCCTGTTAGGACGCGCCGGAGGCACGTCCTAACAGATTGCCTGTCAGATTTACACTGACAGGCAATAATGCTCTGGTATACGAAGTATACCAGAGCATTATAGCAGCGATCGGAACATCGCACAGTAAAGTCCCCTAGTGGGACTAATAAAATCAGTCATCAAAGTGAAATAAAGATTATTAATAAAAAGTACAGTAAAAAAATAAATCCATTTTTTTCCATAAAAAGTGGTTTTATTTAGTAAAAGTGTAAAAAAAAAAAAAAGTACACATATGTGGTATCGCCGCGACCGTAAGGACTCCATTAATAAAGTTAATATGTAATTTAAACCGCAAAGTGAACACCGTAAAAAAAAAACGCAAAAAACTATGGCGAAATTGCTATTTTTTTCCATTGCCCCCCAAAAAAGTCATAATAAAAATGAATCAATAAGTCCCATGTACCCCAAAACAGTACCATTCAAAACTACGTCTCGTCCCGCAGAAAACAAGCCCAAAAAATCACTACATTGATGGAAAAATAAAAAAATTACGGCTCTTGGAAAGCGACGATGCAAAAACAAATAATTTTAGTTCAAAAGTGTTTTTATTGTGCAAAAGTCGTAAAACATAAAAAAGCCTCCACATATGTGGTATCGCCGTAATCGTACCGACCCATAGAATAAAGGTCACATGTTAATTACGTCGCACAGTGAACGGCGTCAATTTAAAAACGCATAGAACAATGGCGGAATTTCCGTTTTTTTTTATAATCCCCCCCAAAAAGGTTAATAAAAGTTAATATAAAAATTATATGTACCCAAAAATGGTGCCATTAAAAAGCACAACTAATCCCGCAAAAAACAAGTCCTCATACAGCTATGTAGACTAAAAAATAAAAACGTTATAGCTCTTTGAATGCGACTATAGAAAAACGAATAAAATAGCTTGGTCATTAAGGCCTAAAATGGGCTGGTCACTAAGGGGTTAAACGCTATTTACCTATTTTAGATAAAGACCATGACTTAAAGAAAATACTAAAGACAGGTTGCAACTTTGTAGCGAAAAATTCAACCACGATAGGAAACAAAGTTTCACCCAGTATCTTCCCTAAAATTCCTGATAAAAAAAGTACGTGGTTAAAATATACAGGTTCATGTAAATGTGGTGGCAATAGATGCACTACTTGCAAATTAATGATGACTTCCGATATTTTAACATCTTTTTCCAGTAATATGTCTTTTCCCATAAAGTCCTTCATTAACTGCAATACTACTCATGTGGTATATGTCATATTTTGTGACACTTGCAATGTACAATACGTAGGATGTACCATAAGACCTCTCAAGAGAAGAATAGCTGAACACTTAGCAGATATTAGGAATTTAAATAAAACTAATATTTCAGGAGCAGCAAAACACTTCAAAGAGACACATCAAGGAAACATCAGCACATTGAAAGTTTGCGGTTTAGAGAGAGTATTTTGTCCAAAAAGAGGAGGAAATTGGAGAAAACTTTTGCTTAATAGAGAAGCATTATGGATTCTAAAATTAGATACTCGTTTCCCAATAGGCATGAATTATAGGAACGATTTGATGTATATCTATTGATCAAATCTTGAGTATTCTATTTAAACACCTTTCAAACTAAACAATTAATGAAATTAATATTAATTTACTATTTAAGCGAAAATTATACTTAAGTCAAATTAAATTCAATTAATAAATGTCTATTAACCCCTTAATGACCGGGCCTGAAAAGACCTTAATGACCAGCTCAATTTTTCTGTTTTTGCCTCTCTGCGTTTCAGCAGCCATAACTTTTTTATTTTTTCATTGACGTGGCTGTATGAGGCCTTGTTTTATGCGAGAGAAATAGTATTTTTTTTCCCCCACAGTTTGGGGGTAAAAAAAATTTTTTTTACAGCGTGAATATAGGAAAAAGCGATTCTCGGAATTGTTTTTTTTGTTTCTTTTTTATTCCGTTCACGTTTCACGCTAAATAACCCATTAGATTAATTCTTCAGGTTATTACGGTCGTGTAGATACCTAATATGTGTAGGTTTTTTGTTTTTAATTTAGTGTAGGGGCAATAAAATGTATTTAATGCAAAATAAAGACTCTTTTTGGGACTTTAATTTATTTATTTGTTTTGTTACTTTTTTTTTTTTATCCCATCAAGGGATAACTTTATTTGTAACTTTATTTTTTACTTGCAATGTATTAGCATACTTCTGTACGCTAATACATTACACTGTGTCCCTATGACACAGGCTGCTGATCGGGCAGCACATAGTGTGCCCGAACAGCAGGCACACGGAACAGACAGCCCTGGGGTCCTTTGTAGGTCCCCAGGGCTGACTGCAGAGGTATTCCCCAGTGTTTGATCGCATCACTGGAATCTCGGTGATGCGATCAAAGAGGGGAATTCCCTTTGATCATGCCGCGGTCATGGACCGCGGTAATCAAAGGGTTAAACAGCTGGGGTCCGAATGTTTGCCGACCCCAGCTGTGTTCAGGAGGCTGCTCTAAGATCAGGAGCTGTTAGTAACAGCTCCTGCTTAGAGGATGAGTGCTCACACGAGCGCTCATCAGCCTGATCTACAGCGACGCCAAAAGACGTCTCTGTAGACTAAAGCACCCGCACCGCCTGACGTCAAAAGACAGTGGGCGGTCGGGAAGGTGTTAAACAATTTTTCCAATTTGGTATATTCCATTTTGGCCAAATCCATTCTTCAATTTTAGACAATACTTTTGGAGTATCATTTGAAGCGTAGCTGTTTTTTCAGCACCACGGATATGACACATATTGAGGAACTTAAACATATGTATAGTACATTAGTCACCTTTTCTAAAAATGAAAAAAATGTTATTTATTAGAACTGTATTTCGTAAGACAAATGAATTAATTCATAAATTTTGTGTGATTATAACACTTCGATTATTTTTCTAGTTTAGATTACACCAATTATCTCATCAGAAATTACTCTCAATTAGATTAATCAATGAAACTGAATATTAATATACTATATATATATATTTCCATTAGCTACTCCATTTTAGCAATCTAATGCTCTATTAAGGTTAAAAACGTTCTCCGAAACTACATAATGCATTTAAAGAGGCTCTGTCACCAGATTTTGCAACCCCTATCTCCTATTGCAGCAGATCGGCGCTGCAATGTAGATAAGAGTAACGTTTTTTGTTTTTTCTAAACGAGCATTTTTGGCCAAGTTATGACCATTTTTATATTTATGCAAATGGGGCTTTCTAAAGTACAACTGGGCGTGTTTAAAGTTATGTACAAGTGGGTGTGTATTGTGTATGTACATCTGGGCGTTTTTACTTCTTTTACTAGCTGGGCGTTGTAACTAGGAGTGTATGATGCTGACGAATCAGCATCATCCACTTCTCTTCGTTAACACCCAGCTTCTGGCAGTGCATCGACACACAGCATGTTCGAGAGATCACGCTGTGACGTCACTTCCCCAGGTCCTGCATCGTGTCTTATTGGAAAGGAGCTGTTCTTCAGCACCACGAGTGTTATATATCTAAAGAAATTCCATCATTTCAATATTGGACAGCTTTTATTCTATCAATTATGACTGATGTATGATTGAAATTACATTTCTTGCAGAAATATTCATATACTCTCAAATGTTCTTTTATTACTACAAATATGCAACGCATTGACTGTCTCTCTTGAATCATGCTTGACTGCAGCACATACCTGAAGACTAATGAATCAATTTACTAAGTCACATGCCTCGTGTCATAAAAACACAACAAAAAGATCCTCTTGGTTTATATTATAATAGTTCTTCTTATGTGACAGTTATTCATAAATACGTTATTTACGATGTCCATATTACTCTAGCATGATAATCTTGCGAATTACAATATTATGGTGCAATTACGACACAAATTTTGTTACATATAACACAGGGTTAAATTCCTAAGTCCAGCCCCAGATAGTCACCTGATTAAATGCCTTTGACTATATATATGTGAATCTTATTTTAGTAAAATAAGCTATGATTAAGGACATTAGCGGTCTGAAACGCGTAAGCGTGGTCCCGGGATTTTGTTTTATCCTTGTTTTTTAACATGACTTAAATAAAATTGGAACTTCTAATATTCGAGTGCTGAATCCGCCTTTTCTACACACCATTTTTTACTGTATATATGTACTAGGCTTTGTTCTGGTACTGTATATATGTATCGGGCTTGGATCTGGTGCTGTATATATGTACTGAGCTTGGTTCTGGTACTGTATATATGTATTGAGCTTAGTTCAGCTGCTATCTATATATACTGGGCTTGGTTCTGCTGCTGTATTTATATACTGAGCTTTGTTCTGGGGCTATATATATGTACTGAGCTTTATTCTGGTACTGTATATATGTACTGGCCTTTGTTCTGGTGCTATATATATGTAATGGCCTGGTCCTGCATGGGCGCCGGCGTCTTCTGCCTGCCTTTCGTCTTGCTCACGTCTGTGTCCTCCCTAGTGCGCACGCGCATTCCAAAATTCCGATAACCAGACCCTGTTTGCTTATGGACTATATAAAGCACCTCCTTAGTTCACTTAGTGCCTGAGCAACTTTGGTGCAAGCTAGTTGTGTCCTGCAAAGTTTCCTGTTTGCATCCTGATTCCAATCCACACCTGATATCTGTTATCAGCCTGTATTCAGCTATCAGCTACCAACCAGTATTCAGCTATCTGCTACAAGTCTGTATCCAGGAATTCACTACCAGCCTGTGTCCAGCTCTCTGCTACCAACCTGTGTCTAGCTCTCTGCTACCAACCTATGTCCAGCTCTCTGCTACCAGCCTGTGTCCAGCTCTCTGCTACCAGCCTGTGTCCAGCTCTCTGCTACCAGCCTGTGTCCAGCTCTCTGCTACCAGCCTGTGTCCAGCTCTCTGCTACCAGCCTGTGTCCAGCTCTCTGCTACCAGCCTGTGTCCAGCTCTCTGCTACCAGCCTGTGTCCAGCTCTCTGCTACCAGCCTGTGTCCAGCTCTCTGCTACCAGCCTGTGTCCAGCTCTCTGCTACCAGCCTGTGTCCAGCTCTCTGCTACCAGCCTGTGTCCAGCTCTCTGCTACCAGCCTGTGTCCAGTTATCTGCTACCAGCCTACATCCTGCTACCCACTGACAGTCCGTAACCTGTTACCCATCATATTTCTGCATTCCACTGTCTACTGCCAGTATGTATCCAGCTACCTGAGACGAGCCTGAGGCTTCCTGCCTATTAAGACCCATCTTCCAAGTTATCAGCTGCCAGTGCCTGTACCCTCGGTGTGCTACACCATTCTATCCTGGTTCACTGGTCCAGCTGCTACTCACATTGGGATCACCTCAAAAGGTAGCGGTTCTGGTGCCGTATTTATGGTATGAGCTTCGTTCTGGAAATGTATTCTGTGGGTTGTGTTGTGAGTTGAAACGACTATGTCTTACTTGCTTTGATGTGTGCAAGGAAGTGGAACATGATATAGATAGGAGATGAGATATAGATATATGTTTATTGGACACTGTTGCAATCTCAGGCTCAAGGATCTTTATATTGCCCATGATAATTTAATATGTGGGCACTAGGTCACTAATCGTCAATGTATACGATTGGAGTTTATAAGAATTTGTCTAGGAGAAAGGTGTGCCAAAAAGTTTGCTGTATGTTCATTTTCTATGTTATGAAATTCAAATTTGGTTGTTGGTATTTAATAAAAATGATCGTATTTTAAAAAGTTATGGTTTGTGAACTACATTTACTTAAAAAATAATAAAAAAAACATTATGGGGGGCCCCCACCAAAATTTTTGCTCAGAGGGCTCCACCAATCTTAATCCAGCCCTGATCCTAACTGTGTGTCTGTGGCTGGCTGTGTGTCTGTGGTTTCCATTATTAGGTAACGACCTCTAGCTGCTGAGGGGCTTCATTGTGACACGAGCTATGTTCCAGCTATGCAAAGGCCCAATAAGCCTCACAGTATCAGTCAGTCTCTGTTTTGTTTTGGACCAGACCACTTGTGCTCCTTGCCAGCTGCATTATTCTGCCCACAAGAGGGAGACCGTAGTCTACAAAATGAAAATTAAGCAGCCACAAGCGTTTCTGACATCATATTCCACTGATTAATATGCGTCTAGGTAACATAGTAACTGTGTCTTTGCGGACAAGCGTTTGTAACTAGGTGGGTGAGTGTTGCTTTTAAATTCAGGGGGTTTATATATATATATATATATATACACACACACACACACACACACACACACACACACATATACATACACTATATATATTGTGACAGAACATGTGGAGAGGTTGTGGATGGGGTTTATATTTCCCCAAGATTTCTGTCTTCTGCTATCTGAAAACAACCAGGGAATAAATTCAGCAGAGAATGTGGTTCTCCCTCTGCAATAGTTTTTATCTAAAACCTGGAAAAGGGCCCGGTTGTTGGAGTGGGGAGAGATGGGTGGGTCCCCACTCCATCCACATAGTCTTGGACTTGGGCTGTCTAGCTATTAATCAAGGGTCAGGTGTGATAGCCCTTTAAAAAGGCGGCAGTTCAGTCACACTCTCTCTCAGCCTTGGGAGAGGAGCTTGTGAGAGCAAACCGACTGCATTCATAACAGGTTGTATGGTCTGCATGGTTTATGGTGCCAGGCATTAGGCCTGCACTGTTAGTTAGGATAACTGACTGTATAGTTAGTGCCGGACAGGCATAGAGTTTTCTTTTTATATGTTTTCTTTTTATTCATGTACAACCTGTAAATAAAACTGGCTAAGGCCAGTAGTACCACATCTTTGCTGTGAGGACTGAAATTTACTGGCGTGTTTGATACCGAGTGCCAATCTACCCCAGGAGATGACTGTCCCACTACCTAATTCCCATACAATTGGTGGAGGAAGCTTTAGGCACTGTGGGGAAAAAACACCTTAAAGGGCCAGAGTCCCTTATATATTGCATTTTTCAAAAGACTGATACTCTGCACCTTAGAAGATGGAGGAGATGCTTAAAGCGATTCTGCATGCTGTGGCAACACAACAGGAGGCTACCAGAGCACAACAGGAGGCTACCAGGGTGCAGCAGATGGCTCTGAATGAAACAAACCGCAGACTGACTGCCCAACTGGAGGCTACACAGGCAGAACAAAGAAAAGACCGGGATACTTTAAAAGGTGTTGTGCAGCAACTAACCAGTCTGGTTGAAAGGGTTCCAGGTGTAGCAGATGCCAGTTCTACATCAATAAGAGCTAGACATTTTTTGCAAAAGATGACGGCAGCAGATGACGTGAAAGCCTACTTAACAACCTTTGAAAGAACCGCTGAACGAGAGCGTTGGCCAAAGGAACAGTGGGCAGGACTTGTGGCACCGTTCCTTTCAGGGGAACCGCAGAAGGCATACTTTGACTTGGATAACCAGGATGCCATAAACTATGACAAGCTGAAAAAGGAAATTTTAACCAGGCTAGGAGTTACAGTTTCCGTCCGCGCACAGCGTGTGCACAACTGGGCCTACCAAATGGACAAAACTCCTCGCTCTCAAATGCACGACCTCATCCACCTTACCAAGAAGTGGTTGCAGCCGGAGATCCTGACAGGTCCACAGATGGTGGAAAGGGTGGTAATGGATCAATACTTAAGGTCCCTGCCTGTTACCTTATGCAAGTGGGTAAGCCATGGGGATCCCAAAAATGCTGACCAGCTAGTAGAGATGGTGGAGAGGTACACAGCAGCCGAGGAGCTGATGAATCTGCCACAGCGCACCCTAGCCCCACAGCGGAGAACTACAGGATTACCTGGTAAGACTGTTCTAAGGGAAAAGGGGGCTGGCAGATCTGATAGAATTGTGCCTACTTCTGGAGAGACTGAAGGGTCTAGAGACTGGCAAACTGTGCCAGGGAGGTCTGTGTTGCTGTGCTCAGAAGAGTTTGCTTTACAAAAGTTGGGGTGCTTTTTCTCCTTTATCAATTGTAATAAAAAAATATGAGCTAAAACAACATTTTATTAGAAAAATTAGATTTTCAATTTCACGGCATAATTCCCATAAATTCTGCAAAAACCTTGTGGGATCAAAATGCTAACTATACCCCTAGAAATATTCCTTGAGGGGTGTAGTTTGCAAAATGGGTCACTTTTGAGGGGGTTTCCGCTGTTTTAATCCCTCCAGGGCGTTGCAAACACGACATGGCACTGAAAAAAACTATTCCAGCAAAATCTGCCCTCCTAAATGGAAATGGTGCTCCTTCCCTTGTGAGCCCTGCCGTGGGTCCAAACAGCAGTTTATTACCACATATGGGGCATTGCCGTAATCGGGAGAAGATGCTTTACAGATGTTGGGGTGCTTTTTCTCGTTTATTCCTTGTAAAAATTACTAATTTCTACGTTTTTTTTACAGACTAATTCCAATTAGTTTAGTAAAGAAACTGTGGGGTCAAAATGCTAACTCTACCCCTAGATACATTTCTTGAGGTGTATAGTTTCCAAAATGGGGTCACTTTTGGGGGTTTCCACTGTTTTGGCACTACAAGACCTCTTCAAACATGACATGGTGCCTAAAATATATTCTAAAAAAAGGCGGCCCCAAAATCCACTAGGTGCTTCTTTTGCTTTTGAGGCCTGTGCTTCAGTCCAGTAGCGCAGTAGGGCCATATGTGGGATATTTCTAAAAACTGCAGAATCTGGGCAATAAATATTGAGTTGCATTTCTTTGGTAAAACTTTCTGTGTTAAAGAAAAAAAATGTATTGCCAATGAATTTTGTACTTTGCTTTAATTCCTGTGAAACGCCTAAAAGGTTAAGAAACTTTGAATGCTTTGAGGGGTCTAGTTTTTAAAATGGGGTGATTTATGGTGAATTTCTAATATATAAGGCCCTCAAAGCCACTTCAGAACTGAACTGGTCTCTGAAAAATTAGCTTTTTGACATTTTCTTGAAAATGTGAGAAATTGCTGCTAAAGTTCTGAGCTTTGTAACGTCCTAGAAAAATAAAAGGACTTTTAAAAAATGATGCAAACATAAAGTAGACATACGGGAAATGTTAACTAGTAACTATTTTGTGTGGTATTACTATCTGTCTTACAAGCAAATACATTTAAATTTAGAAAAATGCCAATTTTTGCACATTTTCTCTGAATTTTGGGGTTTTTCACAAATAAACACTAAATATATAGACCAAATTTTACCACTAACATAAAGTACATTGTGTCACGAGAAAACAATCTCAGAATCGCCTAGATACATAAAAGCATTCCAGAGTTATTACCACATAAAGTGACACATCAGATTTGAAAAAATTGTCTGTGTCCTTAAAGGCCAAAACAGGCTGTGTCCTTAAGGGTATGTTCACATGCGGTGGTTTCAGACCTAATTCGGTCGTTTTACGCCTCGAATTACGCCTGAATAAACGCCTACAAACATCTGCCCATTGCTTTCAATGGGAATTACGATGTCCTGTTCCCACGAGCCTTTATTTTAAGCGTCGCTGTCAAAATACGGAGTGTAAAATGACGGCTCGTCAAAAGAAGTGCAGGACACTTCTTGGGACGTTTTTGGAGGCGTTTTTCATTGCCTCCATTGAAAAACAGCTCCAAAAACGGCCGTAAAAAACGCCACGAAAATGCGAGTTGTTAAAAAAACGTCTGAAAATCAGGAGCTGTTTTCGCCTGAAAACAGCTCCGTATTTTCAAACGTTTTTTAGTAAGCGTGTGAACATACCCTAAGGTGTTAAATCTTTACTAATCACCACAATGCTCTGCAAAGGGCTTTTAAAATGGCATAAAACCACCTTTCTGGCGATGCCCATTCGCTGTTTTGTTGTGTGTGCACACTCCAGGCCCACCGTGCATGCTCATGCCCACTCCTTTCCTTTCCGCACCACAGGATAGATCACCTGCTATGCATATACTGCTGTCTACTTAACTGGCCAATCTAACTGTGTGTGTGTCTGTGGCTGGCTGAGGTCCCTTTATTAGGTCATAACCTCTGGCTGCTGAGGGGCTTCATTGTGACACGTGCAGTGTTCCATCTTTGCAAAGGCACAATGAGCCTCACAGTGTCAGTCTCCATTTTGTTTTGGACCAGGCCACTTGTGTTCCTTGCCAGCTGCCTTATGCTGCCCACAAGAGGGAGGCAGCAGCCTACGAAATGTAAATTAAGCAGTGACGAGCGTTGCTGACATCTTTTTCTATGTTTTGCTATGCGTCCAGGTAATATAGAAACTGTGTCTTTGCGGACAAACGGTTGTGTTCAGTTGGGTGAGTGTGGCTTTTAAATGCAGGGAGGGGAGGGACATTTCATGTGTCCAGCCCACAGTCCTATTGCGGTGGCGTCAGAATCCAGCTGCTTAATTGCAGCCTCTGCCTTCCATTTTAAACATCCCTCTCCACTTACATGCATCATTTAGAAACCTGCTCAGGTGCAGCTTGTTACCTGGGAGAGGGCGTATCCCATATTAAACGGATAAGAACATATTTTTTTGGTTGGAAATTCTTTATTAAGAATCCGTTATTTTAAACATACATACAATTTACTGTGAAGCGGCGCAGGATATGAAGCAGCACACAATAAATAAATAATCTCATACATCATGCATAGCATGTCAGTCCAACATACAGCACAGGTTTGCCTACACTAAAATTCCCGGATAGCCAAAACGCCGAAAAGTGACAACTCCAAAACACAGCACGCCATTGCAAACGCATTCCACTTTTTTAGGAGATTGCGGCCACTTCTAGGCACAATTTTGGTCTTGCTGGTACCCTCATCCATTGTGAGAAACATGGTTTGAATCTTTTTCAGAAAAAGTAGATATCAGCAGCACAACCAGCAACCTGACCATACGGATCATATAAGTGTGGGACTGCAGGGGGGTGCTCACAGCGGAAAACCCTGGTCCAGTGTGTCATGGAAGTCAATGGCTCAAAATATATTAGACTGAAATTTAGATGAGTGTTCCAACAGACTACTCACGCCAGGAACTTTATTCAGCATCCTAATCAGGAGATTTCATACCGATATATATCGAGAGAGGAGAAATAACACACAGACGCTGCTGATATGCTCAAAATATCCCTCTGGGGGTTTATTGCCAAACTCAATTACAATAATATCATTCAAGAGGGGTGTAGGCTTGAGGTTAACTAATCAGAGGCAATGTGACAATATTTCTTATTCAGCCAATAGCAGACCATAAGAATATTTCAAGTACATAATTATAATTCTTCATTAAAATGCTGACATCAGGTAACACCTGGAGACAAACATACAATGGGATGTTGTTAGGAAGACCATGCAAAGAACACTAAAAGATAAGACATTTCTTTGAGACTCCTCTAGAATTATATAGAGGAAAGGTCATTACAAAATGGAGAATACATATCTTAGTAATTCGGCATCCTGCTTGATAATTCATAATGTAATTTAATACAGAGAATATAAGCAAATAAACCATCCTTTACAAGGGGAAATAGCAAATCCAAATAAGGGGGAGAAGACCGCAGCACTCCAGTAGAAAAATGTATTCCTTTATTCACCATAACAACACCTGCAACGTTTTTAGAGTGCTGCGGTCTTCTACTTATTTGAATCTTTTTCAGTCACCACAATACTCTGCAAATAGGATTTAAATCTGCATAAAACCATTTTTTGGCCACCCCCAATTGCCCTCCTGCCATGTGCACGCACCTTTGGTCAACCGTGCATGCCCACAACTGCCCCTTCACTCACTACAGGACAGATCACCTGCCATATACTGCTGTCTACTAGACTGGCCATCCTAACTGTGTGTGGGTCTGTGGCTGTCTGAGGTCAGTTTATTATGTCATGAGCTTTATTAGGTCTATGCAAGGGACAATAAGCCTCACAGTATCAGTCAGTCTCCATTTTGCTTTGAACTAGGCCACTTGTGCTCCTTGCCAGCCACCATTTTCTGCCCACAAGCGGGAGACAGTAGTTTCCAAAATGGAAAGTAAGCAGACACAAGTCTTGCGGCCATCTTCTTTCATGGTTCGCTCTGTGTTCAGGTAACATAGTTGCATAATAACTGTGTCTTTGAGGGTGAGTGTTTGTTGCAAGGTGCGTGAATGTGGCTTTTTTTTGTATGGAGGGACATTCCATGTATCTAGGAAAGCCTAATGGTGGCGGCGGCAGCAGCAGATGTTATATGTGGCCGCTGCCTTTCATTTTAAATATCCCACTCCTCAGGTACATCAATTAGTGGGCTGATATTAAAAAAATATTTTTTTTTGTTGAAAATACATTATTAACCCTTTCTCGCTTTGGCCACTTTTGACCTTCCTGACAGAGCCTGATGTTTCAAATCTGACATGTTCCACTTTATATGGTAATAACTTCGGAATGCTTTTACCTATCCAAGCGATTCTGAGATTGTTTTCTCGTGACACATTGGACTTTATGTTACTGGTAAAATTTGTTCGATGCATTCAGTATTTAATTGTGAAAAACACCAAAATTTAGCGATAAATTCCAAAAATTTACATTTTTCTATATTTCAATGTATCTGATTTTTAGACAGGCAGTTATACCACACAAAACTGTTGCTAATTAACATCCCCCATATGTCTACTTTAGATTGGCATAATTTTAGGATGTTACAAGACAGTTAACTATAGATTTTTTTTATAATCCAAAAAAAAAGTATTAAAAGTTAAAAAAAAACAAAAAACCTTTTCATATTTTTTCCCTAAATCAATGTTAAAAAAAGAAATAAAAGTTAACAAAGCAGGTATCGCCGCGTATGAAAAAGTTCAAACTATCACAATATAGCAATATTTAACCCGTTGGGTGAATGCCGCCGTAAAAAAATGTATATAAAACTGCTGTTTTTGGTCACTTTACCTCTCCAAAAAAATTTAATAAAAAGTGATCAAAAATTTGCATGTACCCCAAAATGGTATCGGTGAAAACTACAGCTGACCCTGCAAAATTTCAGCTCCCACACCGCTAAATTTATGGAAAAATTAAAAAGTTATGGCTCTCAAAATATAGCGACACAAAATACTTTTTTTATTTAGCAAATAGTTGTATTTTTTTAAAAGTGGTAAAACATAAAACAAAACATATAAATGTGGTATCGCTGTGATCGTATCAACCTGTAGAATAAGGTGAATATGTAGTTTTTACCGCCTGAGGGACGCCATAAAATCCCTCCAAAAATGGCATAATCTGTTTTTTGCCCATTTCACCCCACAAATATTTCTTTTTTTCAGCTTCCCAGTACATTATGCAGTAGAATAAATGGTGCCATGAAAAACTACAACTTGTCCCGCAAAAATAAGCCCTCATATGGCTATATCGACGGAAAAATAAAAAAATTATAGCTTTTGGAAAGTGGGAAGGAAAAAACTAAAGTGAAAGGGGTTAAAAGGGAAGGGGTTAAAATTGATACGCCTGCCTTTTTTTCTATTCTCAGTACCTGTATAAACAACAGGGAAGTGAGGTAGAGCAAACTTGAAAGAACCTGATTTGTCATAATGTGTTTCTTGGAGAAAGGCAATATCTGCCTTCAGATTTTTCATTTCTCTGAGCGCTAGACGGCGCTTAACATTGGGCTTTAGTCCCTTAACATTTAATGAAACTATACGCGCCATGACAAATCTGTGAGTAGAGAACCATACATCAATGAGAGGCCCTTAGGGCGAACTGACCTGTACCTAGAGGGGAGAGCTGCGGAGACGTGTCGGAGCAATAGACTTGAAATCCCAGTCCACAGACTAGATCTCCTAATAAAGAGAAAAAATTGGAGGAAAAATGGGAAGGGATGGGGGAGACATAGACATACGAACAAAAACAATAAAGAAAACAATTTAAAGCAACATTTCGCCACCAAGTCGGTTATGAGACTATGAATGGGAATGATATCCCATACGGACACTAGTAACATAGAGAATTTCTTGCAATCGAATAGTAATGAGAGCACTAGATGCACCAGGTGCACTAGCAAGGCGTAGTGTCTCCACAGGAGAGAAAAACCACAGGAAGCCAAATCTGTCGGCGGCGCGGTCACCAACCCCTTTAAAGGGGAAGTATAAACAACCCGCAATATCGGTCTTCTGCCACACACTATATAATGAAGTGAAAACACAAACTAGAAAAAACACACAATGCGGTCTAAGCATACATTAATGCTACAAAGATTATTAGCCTAGTGGAATAAAGTCTCCTTATTGCTGAGATGGCGGTTTGTTCGCCCGGTCAGATGTGGTACCCCGTGGAGTGTTGGGCATCTTCTTTGGGGTCACTTTTTGCCAGACTCGAGGGGGCGGAGGGGATGGTGAAGTTCCCAGTTGATAAGTTTCGCAACCGGAATTTCCAGCATATCACAGAATGTTCAAATGTCCGATGATGTTCTGAGGACAGCAGATCAACCCTCTCATCTGGCCGTAAGACTGAACGGGAATCCCCACCGGTACAAAATATTGTTTTCTCGTAAGGTAGATAGTAAAGGGCGCAATTGTCTACGCTTTTGTAAGGTGATCCAGGACAGATCAGGCAGAAGTTGCATGGTGCACCCGTCATACTGAATAGAACTTTGAATTCTGGCCTTAGCCATAATAGTTTTTTTAAGTCCAAAGTCAGTGACAAGACAAATATATCCCTTGGTAGGGGATAAGTGCCTTTAGGTCTCAGAGCTCTGTGTGCCCTGTCCTATTTTATAGTGTGTTCAGCAGACACGCCTGAGATGTTGTTAAATATGGTCGCCAGAACTCCTTTCAGATCCTCATCATGTGCAACTTCAGGTACACCAGGCACTCTAATGTTATGGCATCGACATCTATTGTCAAGGTCTTCAAGATGTTTGTGGTAATCTGAGATAGCATTATGTTGAGCCATAACCATGGATTGCAGCTGGGAGACGTATTGGCGAGTGGACTCATGATCATCTTCCAGAGATTCTACTCTGTTCGAGATTTTCTGGATGTCTTGTCGCACCATGGCAATGGCTGTGTTACAAGTATCATTTACCTCAGTTATGAGTGCTTTAAAGTCATCCCTGGTAGGAAGTGATTTTAGGTATGAGTGCCAGTCATTTCGTTTAGGAGTAGGACTCTCAGAGTCCGATGATGAGAGCCATGGTCGGGAGTCTGGTGCATATCTGTGGGGATGTAGAGGTTTAGATGATAGTTGAAGGTCTACAAGGTTTGATGGTAAGTCACTGACCTGTGGGTTCCGTAGTGAAATAGGGGGTGGCAGCTGGGAGTCGAGTCCCTTTGACGGTTCAGGCCCTGTAGGAATCCGGTTAGAGGCCATGTAAAGAGATGGCGGCGGATCCTCATTACATTTGTCTATTCGAACCTACTCAGGAGATCCCGGAGCACCGTATTGTTGGCGTCCGCTGGCATCGATGCTGCAGTCCCTGGAAGGCGATCTTCATCCTCAGACTCCGACGGGCACCAGGAGGATTGTGACGTAGTGTCTTGTTTAAGCGCGGGTAATGGCACATGGTCTGCCGTAAAGTCTGAGTGCAAGAAGGCATCTAAAGTTCCAGCAGCGGGTGCTCCGGAGGGTGCCAGTTTGCTATCTGGATTCTTAGCTGAGTGTCTCACCATCGTGGGTATGATTTAGGAGGCTAAATAAGGTATGAAGCGGTTAATTAGGCTGAAGGGTCGAGGAGCTCTGAACCGTGCGTCCTACTCCAACGGCTTCCGGGAACGCCCCTCCTTCGCAAATTTTAACCTATTCAGGACATGTCTTTTTTCAACAATCGGACTTTGCGGGGAGTTCTTGCTGGTAACTTGGCTTCACTTAATGGTCTTCTGATTGTAGCAGTACTCACTGGTAACTTCAGATCTTCTTTGATCTTTCTGGACGTTATCATTGGCTGAGCCTTTGCCTTTGACTATACTTCAATCCATTCGAACAGTAGCTCCCCGCGTCCTTCCGCATCTTTCAGGTTTTGGTTGCCACTTCAAGACATTTGAGATAATTTTAGCTGAGCAGCCTATAATTTGCTGCACTTCTCTAAGTTTTTTCCTCTCCAATTAACTTTTTAATCAAAGTACGTTTTTCATCAGAGCAATGTCTGGAACGACCCATTTTCCCCAGTATTTCAGAAGGAAATGCACTATAACCAACGTGTACCATTTTCCACCCTCCTACCTTAAATAAGGGCCAAAATTTACACCTGTTATTCCACAGAATGAATAACTTCACCAATTTAACTCCTCATTCCTTTTGTTTTGAACAAGCCCCTTTCAACTAATGATTCAATTACTCAGAATGATCGGCTTGCATGTCCGTTGGGTCTGTTTTTTTCCTATCTACTACACTTACAAGTAAATTATTTATAGAAATATCCCTTCTACCAAAAACATTGATTTATCAGGTTAAAGATGTTGCACCGCTATTTTTTTTTTGTTTGTTTTTTTTACACTACTGTACATACACTCACTATTAGGGTAACTGGAAAAAGGACTTATTTTGCCTACGGGCAACGTGGTACTATTATTAATTAATTTGCCCACCAGTCACCTGGGTCAAAATCCTGGTGGTAATATATTGGACCAGGTCATCACTTTCCCAGCAAAGTTCCTTGAACTACAATCAAGGGAAGGGGCAGAGTGTGTTCCAATAGGGGGATAAGAAAGGATAAATACTTATCAGTGCAACACCTCCCCACCCCCCCCCCCCCCCCCCCCCCCGAAAAACCTGGTCTGTGCATAAAGGATTGCTCCAAAGCGTACCACACAAGTATAAATTATTGATTTTATTATTTATTTCCCTCATTAGTATACCACCTTATTATGCCCTGATGTATTCCGCAAAGCTTACATATGCCACCATATTATAATGATATTATTTGATATACCGTATTTTTTGGACTATAAGACGCACCTGACCATAAGACGCACCCAGGTTTTAGACAACAGATAATAGGAAAAAAATTATTTGTTAAAAAATAATTTATTCTGTTTCACCACATTCTTTTTTTTTTTTTATACATTTTATTAGTTCCTCTAGGAGACTTGTACCAGCGGCCACTTGATTACATGTGGAGTTACTGAAACAGCGTAACTCGCTGAGCTACGCTGTTTCCCTAACTCTCATAGTAGTGAATGGCAGTTACGGAAGCAGCGTAGCATGCGAGCTACGCTGTTCCCGTAACTACTACGGGAGAGTACAGAAAACTAGAACAGGGTTTAGGGGCCCCGTTCTAGAGATAGGTGCGGGTCCCAGAGGTGGGACCCGCATCTACCTGACTTTTATGACATATCCTGTGGAAAACCCCTATAAATGCCGCGATCGCTATTGACCGCGGCATTTAACTAGTTAAAGGGGTTTGCCATAAAACACATGTATCCCCTATCCACAGGATAGAGGCTACATGTGGGATCGCTGGGGGTCCAACCACTGGGACCCCCAGCGATGAGAACAGGGGACTCTACATGACAAGCCTGGACTTACGGGTTCTGTGTCCGGCTTATTTTCTTCTGCAGCTCCATAGAGATCAATACATAGCCGCTTGCGCATGCGCAGAAGAATCCCATTCATCTCTACGAAGCTGCCGGACACAGAACGCGGAAGTCAAAGCTTGTCATGTAGCGCTCTTGGTGAGTTTCGGTCACCATTCTCCTTATCGCTGGGGTCGGACCCCCAGCGAGCACACATGTATCCCCTATCCTGTGGATAGGGGATACATGTGTTTTATGGCACAACCCCTTTAAACCTCCAGGAACAGCGAAATTGCTGTTCCTGGCCGTTAGGGCAGCATGTCAGCTGCTGACACCTGCAGTGTATGGAGCGGGCTCAGCACGTGAGCCCGCTCCATGATGTGCCGGGAACGTCATGGGTCGGGAAGGGGTTAAGTAATGAAGCGGTCAGGGGGCCCGGCGAGGCCGGGTCCCTTGACTGCGGACTATAAGACGCAGGGACTTTTTAGCAAGATTTATTCTTGCTAAAAACTGCGTCTTATAGTCCGAAAAATACAGTATATGATATTATTATTATTATTAATAATTGAAATACCAGTAAAACCCTAAACAAAACCACTACCAAGCAAAATCCACACTCCAAAAGCCAAATGGTGGTCCTTTCGAGCCTGGCAGTGTGCACAAACATCAGTTTACGACCGCTAATGGGGTATTAACTGTAACGTCCAAAGGGATTGTGGATCCACTGGGCTACTTCCACCGTAACCGGGCCCAGACAGATATAATACAGTCCCTGGTAGATGGTACCTGGGTGCCAGCTGGACACAGTCAAATTGCAGGTTGTGGATACAATCTGGTGCCGTATTACTGGATGCAGGCTTGTGTTGGATTACTGGAAGCAGGCTTGTGTTGGATTACTGGAAGCAGGACTGGTAATGTTCACAGGACTCAGGATGCAGGACTGGTCACGGACACTGGACTCCGGATAGTCACGAACACAGGGTACAGAACTAGTCACGGACACAGCATACAGAACTACTCACGGACACAGGATTCAGGAAACAGGATACGGAGCAATCGCAGACTAACACTGGGTCAGTAAAATCATTGCCCAGGCACTGGGAAAATGGGCAGAGTTCCTTATGTAGTCCAGGGTATGCAGGGATAAGCTGAGAGCAGTATTCCTAGTGTGCACGCTGGCCCTTTAAGTAGCGTGTGCGTGCGTACCCTACGGTTCACAGGGGCAGGAGGCAGATCGCGCCGTCGTCCTAGGGGATAAGGCAGAGGACACCAGCGCTGATGATGCACAAGCTGACAGCCGCTGGAGTGGGGGAGGTCCACAGGTCCGCAGCCATCGGACATTAACATACTCAGGAGAACCAGCTTAACAATTCATGAGGGGTGTATTTACAGTGGCTGGGCACAACATACTGGGATCTGAAATGGCATATCTGGAAAAATTGCAATTTACACTTTGCATTCACTGCGCATTAATTTCTGGAAAACATCTGTGGGGGGCAAAATGCTCACTACACTCCTGATAAATGCCTTCAGGGGTGTCGTTTCCAAAATGAAGACAGTTCTTGGGGTTTTCTTTTACTATTTCACATCAGTGCCCCTGCAACTGTGGTTCAATACTTTGTAAATCCACAAAATATGTGCATGGTGCCCTTTTACTTCTGAGCCCTCTTGCATTTCCAGGCAAAAAATAAGAGCCATATGTGGAGTGTTTCTAAAAGCAGGAAACAAAGCCTAATAATTAGGGGTTTGTCCACGCAATGTCACAAGCTGAGCACAACATATCGTGCACGGACATGGCATATCTTTGGGAAAATTGCAATTTTCACTTTGACCATACGTTGCACATTAATTTATGGAAAACACATGTGGGGTCAAAATGCTTGCTACACCACAAGATGAATTACTTAAAGGAAACCTGTCACCAGCATTTCACCTATTAAACCAGCACTACCTGGTGGAAGTGTGTGAAAAATCATTTTTATGTAACCGATAATTATCTTCTAAGTAGGCTCCAGTGCCGCACCTGCCATGAGGCCAGGTGAGCCGACGGCCTCAGGCGGCACCACCTACCCAAACGGGGGGGCAGCATTTTCAGCCCGGGACGGACTGGACCGGGGGGAGGGGCCATGCAGACGCACATAGAAAGCAGACGTGCTGAACGTCTGAAACACTCCTCCTCCTCTCTGACGCTGTATGCAGCCAGAGAGGAGCAAGTCTGCAGGAGGAGCGACGAGCAGCACGAGGTAAGTTCATGCCTTGCTGGGACCGGGACCCGTGACGTGAGTATACTGCAAGGGGGAGTCTGGGCATTTTACCGACAGCAGAGGGCTCTATGGGGCTGGAATAATCCACCCCATAGAGCCCTCACATCACTATAATGGAAGGATTAGTGTGGGTGGGGGAGGGTCTGAGCGTCTGACTGCCTGACTTACTGCAGAGAGCTCTATAGGGGGGGGGGTTCTTCCCCCGCCTTTAGAGCAGTCAGTCAGATGCTCAGACCCCCCTAACCTTTCAGTATAGTAACTAGTCAGGGCTCTATGGTGGGGGGATAATTCCCCCCTATAGAGCCCTCTGCTGTCAGTAAAATGCCCAGACCCCCCTCCCCTTGCAGTATACTCCTGGCTTTGTAGCTTTCTTGTGCTTAATTAGCGTGGGAAAGCTACAATCAGGGCTGTGACTGGTGAGTCTCACAGTCACTCCCAGTGCACGCTGCATGCAGCAGCTGCGGCATTCAGTCTGACTGTGAGTCTCTGACCAGTCACCACCCACACGCAGCAGACAGGAGAGACTAATAGTGCCTGTCATTGAATAAACCCTCAACTACTACAGTTTCACAGGCATTGACTATGAAGCTTTCTATAGTGTAGTGGTTAGCTTGACTGCCTTACATATGGAGGTTGCTGGTTCAAAACCCAGCTGGGTTTTTTTTTGTTTTTTTATTAATATCTTACTTGTATTGGGCTTTGTTCACACTAGCATTAATATACGTTTACCTCTCTTCCTTCCGTCAGAGGAAGAGAGGATCAATACGTTAAACGGAAAGCAACGGCTCCATTAGAATTACCATTGCTTTCAATGGTAATTCTTTTGTATCAGTTGCTTTCCGTTTGTCTCCGTTCGCTAGGTTTCCGTTCTTTTGAACGGAAATAAAAGTTCTGCAGACTTCACTTTTGTTTCTTTTTAAAAAAAACGGAAACTTAGCGAACGGAGACAATCGGAAAGCAACTGATACAAAAGAATTACCATTGAAAGCAATGGTAATTCTAATGGAGCCGTTGCTTTCCGTTTAACGTATTGATCCTCTCTCTTCCTCTGACGGAAGAGCGGTAAACGTATATTAATGCTAGTGTGAAAGAAGCCTTAGGGCCTGTTCACATCAGCGTTGGCTTTGCGTTCTGGGGTTCCGTCGGAGGTAACCCTGCAACGGAAAGTCAAACTGAAACCACAGCTTCCGTTTCCGTCACCATTAGCGCAGTCGACTGCGCTATTGATTCCGTCACAAAAACTGAAACCTGCCGGAATGGTGAAGAACGGAAACCATTAGCAATGTTTCGGTCACCATTGATTTCAATGGTGACTGAAACGGAAGCTGTGGTTTCAGTTTGACTTTCCGTTGCGGGGTTCACCCGACGGAAACCTCCCACGGCACCCCGGAACGGAAAGCCAACGCTGATGTGAACAGGCCCTAATCCTTCCCCATAAACCTGCCCCCGCTAATTAAAATAAATATATTATATAATGTATATAGCGCTGTATCCTGTATCCGTCAGGTCAGCGGGTCCTGCAGGATCGAGCTGTTACCAATCAAATCTAAGTTCATAACTTAGATGTGATCGGTAATAGGCGACCTAATGGATTCAGGTCTCAGCGCTATATACAGCTGCTCTGTATACAGGATACAAAGCAGCTGTATCTCAAAAAGTAACAATCATTTTCAATAAAAAGTAATTAAAACTTGAACCAATCGCATTAATAGATATCTTTATATATCATAGTGACATGTCCGAAGTTTTCATCGGTGGGGGACCGAGCACTGATGCCCCCACCGATCATTAAAACGAAGCAGCAGAAGTGCTCGGGTGAGCGCTGTGCCGCTTCATTTATGATCGACTTTCAGCCGAGTGAGCGGTGTACGGACTCCTAGACTTTCTATTGAGCCCGTACACTGCTCCAAGGAAAGCCAAACAGAATTGAAGCGGCACACCGCTCACCCCAGCACTTCTGCTGCTTAGTTTTAGCGACTAGTGGGGGGTCTCAGTGTTCGGACCCCACTGATCAAAACTTCTGACATGTCAAAAGTTTTTAAAAAAGTTGTTACTGTAATGACAGGGATAGGGAAACAGACAAGTGAACCCTAATCTACCCACCACTCAGTCCCTGCTTACTTGCAACGACCCGCCCTAGGCGACGGAGTACAACTGGGCGACGGTCCCTACACTCAGTAAGTGCACGACAGACAACCAGACAAGGAAACACAGAACAAAGGGAAACGGGGCAGTTGCCCACGGCAACACCGTGAGCAACAAGAGTAGTAAACGAGCCGAGTCAAACCAGGAGAGTACGAGGTGCCAAACGCAGAGCAGGAGAGTAGTGAACAAGCCGAGTCAAACCAGGAGTGTACGAGGTACCAAACGCAGAGCAGAAGAGTAGTCAGTAAGCCAGGGTCAATACGAAGCAGGGACAAGTAGTTCAAGAAGCTGCAGCAGGGCCAGGAAACCAACAGAGAAGAATCACAAGCAAGGAGGAACAGGAAAGGCAGGTATAAATAGACAGAGGGCGGGAGCTAGCTCCGTCTGGCCAGGCTGTGATAGGCTCTCCCACTCCTAAGCCTGCCATCCTGAGTGGTGGAAGATGGAGTCAGTCTCACAGACATAGAAGCAGGTGCAGACTGATTACCTATGGGCGTGGATACTGAAGCTGTGCCTGGCAGATCCTTTAGGGCTCATGCACACGACCGTAGCCGTGTGCACAGCCGTGATTTTCGGGTCGGCCGGCTGCGGACTGTCAGCGGACAGTCAGCCGCAGGCCGCCCGCAAATCGCGGGACATGCACATGGCCGCCGCCATTGTTTTCAATGAGCCCGGAAGGCAGAACCGGGCCGTAATAAGACATGCCCGTTCTTTCTGCGGTCCGGGCTCCCGGGCCGTGCAAGGACCGCAAAAACTACGGTCGTGTGCATGGCCCCATAGAAAAGAATGGGGCCGCAATTCTTCCGTGGATTTTAGGGGGAATGCTGCCGCAAAAACACGGTCGTGTGCATGGGGCCTAACAGTTACACTTTAAAGAGAATCTTTCACCTGCCCACAGATTTGCATTTGAGTGCAGCGTATAATGGGGAGGGCTGCACAAACTCTGGGGCACTTTACATTTTTTTTCCTACCCTCTTTCCTTACTTAGATATCGGTGCCGTAATGTTTGGCGCTGATATTTAAATAACCCCATGAACTGCCAATGGGGCGGTAATTGGCAAGGGGGCGTGTAACATCGCTGTGACACTGTCCAATCAGCTACGGACAATGTCAACAGCAAGAGCTGGAGAGAGGAGAGCATGTGCGCGTGCACACGCTCTCACTCTTCAGCTCTCGGCAGGCAAGTACAAGACTGTGATCTCAGGTGAGAGATCAGTCTTGTCGTCGTCCTTGTCTGCCGAGAGCTAAAGAGTGAGAGCGCGCGTGCGCGCACAGCTCCGATGCCATGAAACAGAAGAAGAAGAATTCACACTCTTCTTCTGTTCCTTAGTGGTGGCGGAGCTGCGCGCACGCGCTCTCTTTCCAGCTCCTGCTCTGAAACGGTCTGTAGTGATAGCACAGTGTCACAGCGATGTTACACGCCCCCTTGCCAATTACCTCCCCATTGACAGTTCAGGGGGTTATTTAAATATCGGGCACCAAATATTACAGCACCGATATCTAAATAACGAAGGAGGCTAGGAAAAAAATGTAAAGTGCCCCAGAGTTTGTGCGGCCCTCCCCATTACATGCTGCACTCAGCTGTACATGTATGGGGAGGTAAAAGGTTCTCTTTAACCCCTTCCCGACATGCGCCGTACATGTACGGCGCTGTCGGGAGGTGCTTCCCGCAAAGCGCCGTACATGTACGGCGCAGTGATTGTGCGGGCTCAGAAGCAGAGCCGGCACCATCACCGCGGGGTGACAGCTGTATTATACAGCTGGCACCCTGCTGTAACTGCCAGGACCGGAGCTACTCTCCGATCCGGCAGATTAACCCCTCAGATGCTGCGCTCAATAGAGCGCAGCATCTGATAGGTTTTCACCCGATCGGCAACCCAGTGATGCAATCGCTGGGTTGCTGTGGCAATCGGACGCCAGAAAATGGCGTCCGAGTCTGCCTTGTACGGGAGCCCATGAGGACCCGCCTTCGGCGAGTCCTCATAGGCTTGCTGTCAGTGAATAACTGACAGCGCTAATACACTGCACTTCGTATGTAGTGCAGTGTATTAGAGTAGCGATCGGGGCATCAGGCCCTCATGTCCCCTAGTGGGACAAGTCAGAAAAGTAAAAAAAAGATAATAAAAATGTGGTAAAACAATAAAAACACACAAGTTTCAAATAAAAATAAAGCTAAACTGACTTTTTTCCCATAGTAAGTCTATTATTATGGGAAAAACCGTAAAAATCAAAAAAACTATACATAATTGGTATCGCCGCGTCCGTAACGACCCAAACTACAAAACTATTATGTAATTTATCCCGCACGGTGAACGCCGTAAAAAAAAAAGATGAAAAACAACGCCAGAATCTTTGTTTTTAGGTCACATCTCCTTCCAAAAAATGCTATAAAAAGTGATCAAAAAGTCACATTTACTCCAAAATAGTACTAATAAAAACGACAATCCGTCACGCAAAAAATAATCCCTGACACCGTTTCGTGCACGCAAAAATAAAAAAGTTATGGGTCTTAGAATGGCGACACAGAAAACAAATGATTTTATAAAAAAAAGTGATTTTATTGTGCAAAAGCCGCAATACATTAAAAAAAATATATAAATTTGGTATCGCCGTAATCGTATCGACCCGCAGAATAAAGCTAACATGTAATTTAGGGCGCACTGTAGATGCCGATAAAAAAAACAATAAAAAACGATTCCAGAATTGCTTGTTTTTGGTAATTTCCTTTACCAAAAAATGAAATAAAAAGTGATCAAAAAGTTGTATGTGTTCCAAAATGATACCAATAAAATCTACAGCCCGTCTCGCAAAAAACAAGCCCGCACACCGCCCAATCAACTGAAAAACAAAAAAGTTACGGCACTAGTAATGCGGTGATGAAAAACATCTCAATGCGCAGGCGAGGCCGGAGGGGAACATTCCTTCAGTTTCAGGGCACTAGTGTTTAGGAACTAGGAAAGGGAATGGACATAGCACATCCGCTGGAAGCGAGGGCGCCCGTATTATACCAGCGCAAAACTTTCCCAGTAATATTTCTCAAACTACGAAGGAGAAAAAGTCCCCAAAAGGTGCAGAGCGTTACAGAAGGGGGATAAGAAAGAAAACCGTTTATCAGTGTGACACCGGCCTGTGCATAACGGATCGCTACACAGCGTAACACACACCTATGGATAATTGTATTATTTACCCCATTATTATACCCTCTTATTATGCCCTGATGTACTCCGCACAGATTACATATACCCCTGATATACTCCGCACAGATTACATATACCCTGATGTACTCCGCACAGATAACATATGCCCCCACATTATAAACTGAAATACCAGCAAAACCCCAAACAGAACTGTTACCAAGCAAAATCCATGCTCAAAATGGCGGTCTTTCCCTTCTTAGCCCTACAGTGTGCCCAAACAGCAATTTATGGCCACAAGTAAGGCATTACCATACCCGGGAGAACCCGCTTAACAATTTATGGGGTAAGATTCTCTAGGGGCACAACATCTTGTGCGGTGAATGGGCAGATCAGTGGAGAAATTGCAATTTTCACTTTGCACAATCCACTGCGTATTCATTTCTGAAAAACACCTGTGGAGTCTAAATTGTCACTACATGCCTTGATAAATGCCTTTAGGGGTGTAGTTTCTAAAACGGGGTCACTTTTGTTTGGTACATCAGGGGTTTTGCAAATGCAACATGGCGTCCGCAAATCATTCCAGAAAAATCTACGCTCCAAAAGATAAGTACCGCTCCTTTTCTTCTGAATGCTCCCATATACGTAAATAGCCTATTATAACCACATATGGGGCGTTACCGTACTCGGGAGAAATTACTTTACAAATATTGGGGTGCTTTTTCTTCTCTATTCCTTGTAAAAATGAAAAATGTTGATCTAAAACTACATCTTGTTGTAAAAAAAAAATATTTTTCATTTTCATAGCTTAATTCTAATTAATTCAGCAAAAAACCTTTGGGATCAAAATTTTCACTATACCCCTAGATGATTCCTCAGGGGGTGCAGTTTCCCAAATGGAGTCACTTTTGTGGTGTTTCCACTGTACTAGTACTACAGGGGCTCAGCAAATGTGACATGGCGCCCAGACACTATCCAAAATCCAAATGGTGCTAGTTCCATTCTGAGCCCTACCGTGTGTCCAAACAGCCGTTTATGACCACATGTGGGGTATTGTTTTACTCGGGAGAAGTTGCTTTACTAATTTTATGGTGCTTTTTCTCCTTCAGTCTTGTGGAAATGAAAAAAAAATACCTAAACCTACATTTTATTTGAAAAAATGTAGATTTTCATTTTTACGGTCTACTTCCAATAAGTTCTGTAAAACACCTGTGGGGTCAAAATGCTCACTATACCCCTAGATAATTTCCTCAAGGGGTATAGTTTCCAAAATGGGGTCACTTGTTGGGGGTTTCCACTGTTTTGTCACCTTAGGGGCTTTGCAAATGTGACATGGCCTCCGCAAACCATTCCTGCTAAATTTGAGCTCCAAGAGCCAAATGGCGCTCTTTCCCTTCTAAGTCCTGCCGTGTGTCCAAACAACCGTTTATTACCACATGTGGGGTATTGTTTTACTCGGGAGAAATTTCTTTACAAATTTTATGGTGCTTTTTCTCCTTTAGTCCTTGTGGAAATGAAAAAAAATTATCTAAACCTACATTTTATTTGAAAAAAATGTAGATTTTCATTTTCATGGCCTAGTTCCAAAAATGTTTGCAAAAAAACTGGCCGGTCAAAATGCTTGCTACACCCCTAGATAAATTCCTCGAGGGGTATAGTTTCCAAAATGGGATCACTTGTTGGGGGTTTCCACTGTTTTGTCCCCTAGGGGGCTTTGCAAATGCGACATGGCCTCCGCAAACCATTCCTGCTAAATTTGAGCTCCAAGAGCCAAATGGCGCTCTTTCCATTCTAAGCCCTGCTGTGTGTCCAAATAACCGTTTATTACCACATGTGGGGTATTGTTTTACTCGGGAGAAATTGCTCTACAAATGTTGTGGTGCTTTTTCTACTTTCGTTCTTTTGGAAATGAAAAAAAATTAGCTAAACCTACATTTTATTTGAAAAAATTTAGATTTTCATTTTCATGGCCTAGTTCCAAAAATTTTTGCAAAAAAACTGGCCGGTCAAAATGCTTGCTACACCCCTAGATAAATTCCTCGAGGGGTGTAGGTTCCCAAATGGGGTCACTTTTGGGGGGTTTCCACTGTTTTAGTTCCACAAGACCTGTTCAAAGCTGACATGGTACCTAAAATATATTCTAATAAAAAGGAGACCCAAAATCCACCAGGTGCTCCTTTGCTTCTGAGGCCGGTGCTTCAGTCCAGTAGCACACTAGGGCCATATGTGGGATATTTCCTAAAACTGCAGAACCTGGGCAATAAATATTGAGTTGCATTTCTTGGGTAAAACATTCTGTGGTACAAAAAAAATGGATTCAAAATGAATTTCTGGAAAAAAATAATGAACTTTGTAAATTTCACCTCTACTTTGCCTTAATTCCTGTGCAATGTCTAAAGGGTTAAGAAACTTTCTAAATGCTGTTTTGAATACTTTGAGGGGTGCAGTTTTTAAAATGGGGTGACTTATTGGGGGTTTCTAATATCTAAGGACCTCAAAGCCACTTCACAACTGAACTGGCCCCTGTAAAAATAGCATTTTGAAATTTTCTTGAAAATGTGAGAAATTGCTGCTAAAGTTCTAAGCCTTGTAACGTCCTAGAAAAATAAAATGATGTTCAAAAAACGATGCAAATTTTTGCTATTTTTCGCTAAATTTTGGTGTTTTTCACAATTAAATACTGAATGTATCGGGCAAATTTTGCCAGTAACATAAAGTCCAATGTGTCACGAGAAAACAATCTCAGAATCACTTGGATAGGTAAAAGCATTCCGGAGTTATTACCATATAAAGTGAAACATGTCAGATTTGAAAAATGAGGCTCTGTCAGGAAGGTCAAAAGCGGCCAAAGAGGGAAGGGGTTAAAAGAAAGGTGTTATAATTTATTTATTTTTATTTGATATGTTTTATTTTATGGGCCTAATTTTTCTAATTATTTTAATATGTTCCCGAAGGTAGCTATTTATTCATATGTCTGTGGGGGCAGCCAACTTTATTTTTATTTTTCATACTGCTAATTTTTGTTTTGCAGGTTCCGATGGACCATTTGGACTACGTCGTAGATTAGTTGGACTACTTCGCTGATGTAAGCTTTTTTTCTTTTTTTTTTAATAAAATGGTTAAAGTGGATTGTGTGGAAGAGTTGTCATTTCAATAAAATAAATTTCTTTATGTCTCTGTTTTTTAATACTTCATTACCGCCTTAGTAATGGCTGCTGTCTGATTGAGAGCATCCATTACTAAGAAGGGGCTTAGTGTTAGCCAGTAATAAGGCCATCACTAACCCCTATTATTACCCCGGGTACCCACCGCCACCAGGAGTACCGGGAAGAGCTGGGTACGATCCATCACCTGACCATCTGAAGTGAAGGGTACTTGGGTGGCCGCAGGCTGGTACTATCAGGCTAGGAAGGGACAAAAACCATGGCCCTTCCCACCCTGGTGATGCTAGGCTGCTGCTGCTGCTGCTTTATTGTATCTGGCTGGCTAGGAAAAATGGAGGGGATCTCACGTAATTTTTTTTTCAATATTATTTTTAAAAAATGACGAGGGGTTTCCCCAATTTTTCATAACCAGCCAGATACAATAAAGCAGCTGCAGCCTAGCATCCCCAGGGTGGGAAGGGCCACTTTTTTGGCCCTTCCCAGCCTGATAATACCAGCCTGCGGCCTAACCGTCGTTTCAGATGGCCAGGTACTGAATCGTACTCGACTCTTCCCGGTATCTCTGGCGGCAGTGGGAACCGGGGTAATAATAGGGGTTAGTGATAGCCTTTTTACTGGCTAATGCGAAGCCCCAGCCTTAGTAATTGAACGCTGTCAATCAGACAGCTGCCATTACTAAGGCCATAATAAAGTATTTAAAAAAAACAGACATAAGAATTTTTTTTTATTGAAATCAAAACTCCCCCATGCAACCCTCTTTCACAATTTTTTTTAAAAGTAGATCATTGAAGTAGTCTAATGAATCTACGACGTAGTACAAACGGTCCAGCGGAACCCACCAAAAAAAAGTTAGCAGTATAAAATGTAAAAAAAAAAATAATTTGCCACAATAGAAACCCCTGCTCCGCCGTTTGCTCTTGTAGGCCACAGCCTGGTTTAGGCCTGAGGCCTACAAGAGATCGGGAGCACGCTGATGACGTCAACTGCCCGGCACGATGACGTCACTGCATCATGCCGTCCACGCTGGGCCACTGAACTCGGTTAAAAAATCATAAGTCAATTAGGTAATAAAAAGGGGGCATAGAAGATGTTAAACCATTTTCAGTGTTAATGCTGCGTTGCTGATCTATGATACTAAAGTAATATAGTAAAAAGAGTTCTTTAAATCTTTTCTATACATGAAACAGCACTTTACAAATAAACAACAAATGTTTTCCTATTTTTTTTATTTTTATATATTGCATGTTTGATGTGTAAAGCCAGTAATGAGAAAACTCTGATAGATTGGGGGGGGGGGGGTGCCTTTTTATAGTTCGCCTCAGGCAGCAGAGGGGCTAGGTTCACCCCTGGTAGGCTCTGTACCTTTTAGTATTCAGTTTTTTAATGTTCCTGTGCCGTATGCTAATGAGCATAAAAGAGTCATATCTTTGTTTGAAAAGAGTCATATCTTCATTCCTCAAGCCTTTCAGAGTTAACTCTGCCTCCTTACTTTTGATTGATAGTTTCTCGCCACCCCCAGCACACACGAAATCCCACACTTGTGCATCGATCTCCTGCTCTGGTGTATGCGCACAAAGGGACACTGGATTATTACCATAAAAGGCGCAAAATGTTTGCAGACCGTTATTTACAGTTGGAGGAGGAGTTTAGGAGAGGGAATAACGACAATGAACAGGCAGGTTCCTTTTAAGGGGTGTAGTTTCCAAAATGTGGTCACTTCCTGGGTGTTTCTTTTATAATTTCACATCAGAGCCTCTGCGATTGTGGGCCAATGCCGTGTAAGTTACAAATGAGCAAGGTGCTCTTTCAATACTGATCCTTGTTGTATGTACAGGTAAAAGATTAGGGCCACATGTAGGGTGTTTCTAAAACCAGGAAATACTGCTTAATAATAATAAGAGAACTGTCTTTTCAAAGTGATACAAGCTGGGGCAACATATTGGGCACTGAAATACCATATCTGTGGAAAATTGCCATTTTCACTCTGCAGCATCCAATGCACACTAATTTCTGGAAAACACCTGTCGGGTCAAAATGCTCACTACAGCCCTAGGTAAATGCATTGATGGGTGTAATTTCCAAAATGGGGTAACTTTTTGTTGGTTTGCACTGTACTAGTACCTTAGGGGAAAACATAAGGGAAATAGGGGGAGGAGGGATCCTCCAGCTCACCAGCTCGGCGTCCTGCCCTCAGAACTCGCCCGGATCTCCGCGACGGCACACGCCAGATAGCATAGAAAAAACAGAGAACAGATCCAGCGACGTACGGTAGGTAAAAGGAAATCCTGTTTTTCCACTTTATTGAACAGTCCAATAGACATATAACACACCTGAGGGAGAGCGCAAAAAATAAGAGCGACGTTATCAGCCATGACTAAGAATACTGTCTGTATTCGAAATGCGTAGGCTTCTACTACTTGCCTTGTAGACCACCCACATTGCACTCTCCCTCCGGTGTGTTATATGTCTATTGGACTGTTCAATAAAGTGGGAACCAGGATTTCCTTTTACCCACCGTACGTCGCTGGATCTGTTCTCTGTTTTTTCTTTTCTACAGTACCTTAGGGGCTCTGCAAATGCGACATGGCGTCCAAAAACCAATCTAGTTAATCTGCACTTAAAAAGCCAAATTGCGCCCCTTCCCTTCTGAGCCCAGCCGGTTTTTCTCCAGCATTCCTTGTGAAAATGAAATATTTTAAGCTAAAACTACAACTTCTTGGAAAAATAATTTTTTTATTTGAACTGCCCAAATCAAATAAATTCTACAAAACACCTGTGGGCTTGAAATGCTCACCATACCCATAGATGAATTCCTTGAGGGTGTAGTTGTCAAAATGGGGTCACTTCTGAGGGAGTTTCACTGTGTTCAGGGGCTCTGCAAATGCGACATGGCACCCAGAAACAAATCCAGCAATTTCTGCACTCCAAATGGTGCTCCTTCCCTTCTAAACACTGTCACGTGCCTAAACAGTAGTCTACGTCCAAATATAGGGTATTTCCATACTCATTTTGAGCTAAAATTTCTATTTTAACAACCCAATTCTAAGAAAACATATATGAAACACCTGTGGGGTCCAAAAGCTTACTACACCCTTAGGCCTCATTTACACGAGCGTAATATATGCGCGTGCTTTTCACGCGTGTCGTACGCACCTATATTACTCTATGGGGCAGTGCAGACAATGCGTGAATTTTGCACAGCGCGAGTGCGTTGCGTAAAACTCACAACATGTTCTATAATCATGCGTTTTTCGCGCATCACGCACCCATTGAAGTCAATGGGTGCGTGAAAACCACGCATGCCGCACGGAAGCACTTCCGTGCGAACTGCGTGATTCGCGCAAGAGCTGTCAAAAGGATGAATGTAAACAGAAAAGCACCACGTGCTTTTCTGTTGACAAACATCCAAACGGAGTGTCAAATTATAGATGAGCGCACCAAACTTCACCGGGTTCGGCCGAACTCGTTTTGACCGAACCAGGCAAAAAATTTTCCGGTACGCGACGTCAGGAGACAGTCACTGTCCACGGTGCTGAAAGAGTTAAACTGGTTCAGCACCCTGGACAGTGACTTCCGATCACAATATACATGAACGTGTAAAAAAAACACAGAAGTTCTGACTTACCGATAACTCCCGGCTTCTTCCTCCAGTCTGACCTCACGGGATGACAATTCAGTCCAAGTGACAGCTGCAGCCAATCACAGGCCAAGCACAGGCTGCAGCCAATCACAGGCTGCAGTGGTCACATGGACTGCCGCGTCATCCAGGGAGGTGGGGCCGGATGACAAGAGAGGGACGCGTCACCAAGGCAACGGCCGGGAGACCGGACTGGAAGAAGCAGGAAGTTCTTGGTAAGTATGAACGTCTTTTTTTTATTCACAGGTTGCTGTATATTGTGATCGGAATTCACTGTCGAGGGTGCTGAAAGAGTTACTGCCGATCAGTTAACTTTTTCAGCACCCTGGAAAGTGACTGACGTCGACTAGCCTCATCTCTATGATGGCGGCTGCGCAAAAATCACGCAGCCGCGCATCATACACTGATGACACACGGAGCTGTCAAGTGCCTTTTGCGCACATGCAAAACGCTGCGTTTTTTTGCCTGCGCAAAACGCACACGCTCGTGTAAATGAGGCCTAAGGTGAACTTCTAAAGGAGTGTAGTTACCAAAATTGAGTCTTTTGGGTAGTGTTTCTTATGATTTGGCACCTTAAGGCCTCTGCAATTCTATAATGATGCCTGGAAAACAACCTAACAAAAAAGAGGCACAAAAATTCACAAGAGAGCGCACTACGACCCCATATGGTATATTTCTAAAAACGTCAGCATCAGGGCAATATCAGGGCTGGATCGCCGGGGGAGAGAAGGGGTGAGTATTGATACTTTTTTTGTTTTATCACATTTGTAGATATGTATTTGTAAAAAAACATGAACAAGTCAGGTAACCCCTTCCCGACCACCCCACGTAGATTAACGGGCTGCAGCGCTGGTCCTTGTGCCGATGGTTGCTATGGCAACTGGAGGCCTAACAAAGGCCTCCGGGTCTGTCATCTACGGAAGGCGATTAGATCCTGCCATAGGCAGGACCTAATACGATGCCTGTCAGTATTGCAGGGTATTATAACAACAATCCAACAGTTGGATCTTCAAGTCCCTAGGGACTAAAAAAAAAATAGTACATTTTTTTTTATAAAAATAAAAAAAAGTAAGAGTTCCAAGTAATAAAATCGCCCTTTTCCCCCCCTATAAAGTTCTAGAAAAAAAATAAAAAAATAAACTATGCATAATATCATTGTCCGTGACGGCCTGAACTATAAAAATATAATATTATTTATCCTGCACGGTATATAAAAATAATTATAAAAAAACAATACCAGAATCGCTATATTTAGTCACATCAGCCCCCAAAAATAAATAGGGATCAAAAAGTCACATGTACCCAAAAATGGTACCAATAAAGACTAAATGCTCACTATACCCTTAGATAAATTATTTTAGGGCTGTAGTTTCCCAAATGGGGGTCACTTTTGGGGGCGTTTCCACTGTTTTGGTATCACAGGGGCTTTGCAAATGCGACGTGGCACCCAAAAATCATTCCAGCAAACTTGAGCTCCAAAAGCCAAATGGCGCTCCTTCCCTTCTGAGCCCTGCCGTGTGTCCAAACGGCAGTTTCTTACCACATATGGGGTATTGCCGTAATCAGGAGAAATTGCTTTTCAAATGTTGGGGTGTTTTTTATTTTTTATGCCTTGTAAAGATTGATAATTTCTACGTTTTATTGGAAAAAAAATAGATTTTCATTTTCACGGTCTAATTCCACTAAGTTCAGCAAAAAACCTGTGGGGTAAAAATGCTAACTATACCCCTCTTCTTTCACTGCACAATCACACTGTGCTGCAGATCATGCTGGGCTGGAACAATGAGAACTGTATGAGGCTGATTGGTCAGACTCATACACTTCTTTACAACACCCACTTGGTCAAAAGTACAAACACGCCCAGTTGGTCTTTAAGAATCTCATTAGCATAAATCTAAAATAGGTCATAACTTGCTCAAAAATGATCGTTTTTCAAAATAAAAACCACTGCTAGTATCTACATTACAGCGCCGATCAGACTATGTAGGAGATAGGGCACTTATAATCTGGTGACAGAGCCTCTTTAAACTTAATTTGCCAACTGTATGCCCAAACACTTAGTTTGTTTAAATCCGCTTGCAATTCACGAACATCTTCCATAGACTGAACTATATTACATAGCTTAGTGTCATCTGCAAAAATATAAATAGTGCTATTAATCCCATCCTCTATATCATTAATAAATAAGTTGAATAATAGTGGTCCTAGCACTGAACCCTGGGGTCCACTTATAACCGGGGACCATTCAGAGTACTCTCTGGATACGGTCCTTGAGCCAATTCTCAATCCAATTACAAACTATACTATCTAAACCTATAGTCCTTAATTTACCCATTAGACGTCTATGAGAGACAGTGTCAAATGTCTTTGCAAAGTCCTAAAACACTATATGCACAGCGGCCCCTCTATCTAGGCTTCTGCACACCTCTTCATAAAAACATATCAGGTTGATTTGACAACTTCTGTCCTTAGAAAACCGTGCTGGCTGTTACTTGTAATACTATTTTTTGTCACATAATCCTGTACATAGTCCCAGAAATGCCCCTCAAACATTATCCCCACGATGGATGTTAAGCTTACTGGTCTACAATTACCCGGGGAAGACCTAGAGCCCTTTTTGAAAATAGGCACCACATTTGCCCTGCGCCAGTCCCTTGGCACTATACCAGTCACTAGAGAATCTCTAAATATTATGAAGAGGGGGAGTGAAATAACTGAACTAAGCTCTTTAAGAACTCTAGGGTGTAACCCATCTGGTCCCAGGGCCTTGTGCACATTTATTTTATTTTATTTAGCTTGGACCATACCTACATTCATCCAATTCAGTATATCAACTGATATATTAACAGCACTGGCACCGGCTACATCAGCTGCTCTTTCTTCTGTTGTATATACAGAGCTAAAGAACCCATTTAGTAACTCTGCCTTCTCTTGATGCCCTGTGACCAACTCCCCATTACCACTATCTAAGGGTCCTACATGTTCAGACCTTGGCTTTTTGGCATTTATATACTTGAAGAATTTTTTGGGATTTGTTTTACTATCCTTGGCCACCTGCCTTTCATTTTGTATTTTTGCTGATTTTATTACCTTTTTACAGATGTTATTAAGGTCTTTATAATTTACAAAGGCTACAGCTGTACCCTCAGATTTGTATTTTTCAAATGCCCTTTTTTTGTCATGTATTGCCCTTTTTACAGAAGGTGTAAGCCATGTGGGGTTTAATTTGAGTAGTTTATACTTGTTACCTATAGGAATAAATGTTGCACTATAATTACCCAAAGTAGATTTAAAAATCTCCCATTTATCATTTGTGCCATTATTTGACATTAGTTCTTCCCAGTCTATATCCTGAATTGCAACCCTCATCCTGGGAAAATTGGCCTTCTTAAAATTAAGTGTTTTTGCCCACCCAGCCTGTGTTTGTTTTTTACAGTATAGGTAAAATGTAACTATATTGTGATCACTGTTACCAAGGTTTTCACGAACATTGACATTCCCAACAAGCTCTGCATTATTAGAAATGACTAGATCCAACAGAGCTTCACCTCTAGTCGGGTCTTCCACAAACTGGCCCATAAAATTTTCCTGCAACAGGTTGAGGTAATGTCTCCCCTTTGCAGTTGAAGCCGAACCATGACGCCAATTAATATCCCGGTAATTAAAATCTCCCATTATCACTACAGTACCAGCCTGTGCAGCCCGCTCCTTCTGTTTGTATAGCTGACCTTCCATCTCCTCAGTTATATTGGGGGGTCTATATATTACACCAAAAGTAATTTTTTTCAGTGTTTTATCTCCCTTTCTAGTTCCACTCACAAGGTTTCAACCTCCTCACAATCTTTACCCTCTAATGTCTCATTCACACTCGCCTTCATATCCCTTCTCACATACAGAGATACACCACCGCCTTTCCTATTTGTCCTGTCTTTCCGAAACACTGTAAAACCCTGTAGATTTACAGCCCAGTCAGGAGAAGAGTCTTGCCATGTTTCAGCAACACCAGTTTTTAACTTTCAGTATCAGAAATTAGATTATTTGACATTATTCGGGCATTTTTATTTTCATTGCTGTTTTGTAACAAAAGGAACTCCCTATCCTGTTGTCTAGTCCTCTCCCCACAGTCTGTTTCTCCCCCTACCAATATAGTCTGACCCCCCTCTAATCTGACTACTCCTTTATTTTCTACATTGACCTCCCTCCTCAGCCCTAGTTTAAATACTCCGCCACCCCAACTAGAATTCTCTCCCCCAGCACAGCGAACCCCCTTCCATTTAGGTGCAAATCATCTGCAGAATACAGTTTGTACCCCAATGAAAAATCAGCCCAGTGCTCTAGGAACCCAAAGCCTTCTACTCTACACCAAGACTTAAGCCATGCATTTAACTCCCTGAGCTCCCGCTGTCTTTCCTATGATGCACATGGCACAGGCAGTTCTAAGCCTTGTAACGTCCAAGAAAAAGAAAAGTATTTAAAAAAACTATGCCAATATAAAGTAGACATATGGGAAATGTTAACTAGTAACTATTTTGGGCGGTATTACTATCTACATTTAAATTTCGAAAAATGCTAATTTTTCCACTAACAAAGTACAATATGTCACAAGAAAAAAAACTGAGAATCGCTTGGATAGGTAAAAGCATTCCCAAGTTATTACCACAAGTGACATGTTAGGGTATGTTCACACGCAGTGGTTTCAGACGTAATTCTGGCGTTTTACGCCTCGAATTACGCCTGAAAAAAAGCCCCTAATACGCCTACAAACATCTGCCAATTGAAATCAATAGGATAAAACAGCATTTAGTTCATACGGGGCGTCTTTTTACGCCTCTGTTTAAAAAAACGGAACGTAAAAAGACGCTCCGTAAAAAGATGTAGCATGTCATTTCTTGATGCATTTTTTGGAGCTGATTTTCCATTGAACACTATGAAAAACGCATCTAGAAACGCCTGAAAAGAAGCCTCAAAAGAAGCTCCAAATTTCATTTTCAGCTTCAAAAACGCCTGAAAATCAGAGGCTGTTTTCTCTGAAATCAGCTCTGTAATTTCAGACGTATTTTGCTAAGCCGTGTGAACATACACTTAGATTTGAAAAAACAGTCTTCGTCCACAAGGCCAAAACAGGCTGTGTCCTGAAGGGGTTAAGAAGCCTGTATTAGAGACTTCAAACAGAAAATGATTAACCCCTTCCCGCACCTTGGCGTACATGCACGTCCAGGTGAGCAGTAACTTTGCACACCTGGCTGTGCAGTTACGTCCGTACTTTAAAAGTTAACCGCCGCACGGCGCTACACCGCAGCGGCGGTTAACTTCTCAGGCAGTCTGCCCTGATGTCCGGGCTGACAACAAGGGACCAATTGAAGCTGTCCCTTGTTGTAGATCGCTCTGATTGGTAAGTCTGTGCAGACTTACCAATCGGAGCTCACTTCTCAGTAGGAAATACTTCACAGGCTCTGATCTCCTCTGTTGGGCTGGGTTCACACGACCTATTTTCAGACGTAAACGAGGCGTATTATGCCTCGTTTTACGTCTGAAAATAAGGCTACAATACGTCGGCAAACATCTGCCCATTCATTTGAATGGGTTTGCCGACGTACTGTGCAGACAACCTGTCATTTACGCGTCGTCTTTTGACAGCTGTCAAACGACGACACGTAAAAATACAGCCTCGTCAAAAGAAGTGCAGGACACTTCTTTCAGACATAATTTGAGCTGTTCTTCGTTGAACTCAATGAAGCACAGCTCAAAATTTACGGCTGTCAGAGAAGCCTCGCAAAATGCGAGGAGGAGCATTTACGTCTGAAACGAGGCAGCTGTTTTCTCCTGAAAACAGTCTGTCTTTTCAGACGTAAAAGCCTGCTACCGTGTGCACATACCCTAGGAGTCAGGAAGTCGAGGAGATCAGAGCCTGCAGCGTAGTTGTCGTGTGAAGAGAAGTCAAATTCAGAAAACCCCATAATACCCCCATTAACCCCTTGATCACAGTGTGTAACTGTGATGCCGCCCCTTCCTCTCCCAGTCTATAAGGGAGCTATTTTTTTTTTTGTGCTTTTTTTTAAAAAATTTCAAAAAAAGTCAATTTAGTCAGCGTTAGTCAGCGTCAGTGTTAGTCAGCGTCAGTGTTAGTCAGCATCAGTGTTAGTCAGCGTCCATTTAGTCAGTGTTAGTCAGCGTCAATTTATTCAGTGTCAATCAGTGTCAGCGTCACTTAGTTTCAGACCGTCTGTTAGCGTCAGACCGTTCAGTTTGTCAATCAGTCAGCGTCCGTCATCGCCTTTTTGTCAGTGTAGTTTAGTCTGTGTTCGTTTTAGTGTCATAAAATAAAATAAAAGAATAAAAAACATATTAGTGTACGTTAGTGTTAGGTCAGTCCGTCTGTCAGTCAGCGTCAGTTAGTCATCGTCTTTTTGTGAGTGTAGTTTAGTCAGCGTCAATTTAGTCTGCGTCCATTTATTTAGTGTCAGTCAGCGTCAGACCGTCTGTTAGTTATCGTCAGTCAGTGTGTGATTCTCAGTTAGTTATTGCTTTTTTGTCAATGTAGTTTAGTCAGTGATAGTGTCATAAAATAAAAAATAAAAAAAACATTAGTGTACGTTAGTATTTAGTGTTTTACGTAAAAAAAAAAAAGAACAAAAAAAATATTTTTTGTATACATTCAATAAAAATGGCCCGCAAAACCTTTACTGCAGAGGAGGCATATGAGATGCTCGCATCGGACACCGATACTGCGAGTGATGCTGGGTCCGCATTTGCTCTGTCCTCCTCAAGCGACACCGAGGAACCCCCTCGCAGTCGCAGGAGGGTTAGTGTTCAGGTTACACCTGCACCTGAACCCAATTGGTTGCCCCCCCAACCTCCTACACCCCCCAAGTACCGGACTTTACTGCTGCAGCAGGGGGCCAAGTCTAGACAGCAGGGCTGTCTGAGATTGAGTTTTTCCAGCTCTTTTTTTCGGACAGCCTTGTGGAAAATATTGTTGAGCAAACTAATCTATGTGCTCAACAATTTATTGCTGTCAACCCCGAAAGTTTTTATGCCAGGCCATACAGGTGGCATCCTACTGACAAAGCAGAAATGCTGCAGTACTGGGGATTGGTACTGAATATGGGCCTAACGAAGAAGCCAACGGTGAGGGCCTATTGGTCCACCGATATTCTGTACCACTGCCCCTTATACCGCACCACAATGCCCAGGGCTTGTTTTGAGGCAATACAGAAATGTTTACATTTCAATTACAATTCCCAGTGCCCCCCCCCCCCCCCCCCAGGATGACCCCAATTTTGATAGACTCTACAAAATTAGAGCCCTTATTTCCCATTTGGCCCAAAAATTTTCAGCATCTTATACCCCTGGTAGAGAAATTGCCATTGACGAGTCCCTGGTGCATTTCAAGGGAAGGGTGAAGTTCAGGCAATATTTGCCCAACAAACGTGCCAGGTATGGCATAAAAATGTACAAGTTGTCGGAGTCGGGCTACACACACACGTTTAAAATATACGAGGGAAGGGACAGTCAAATTGAGCCCCCAAACTGTCCACCCGTCCTGACCACAACTGGGAAGATTGTCTGGGACCTCCTTCACCCACTGTTTAATAAGGGGTACCACTTGTATATAGACAACTGGTATACAAGTGTACCCCTGTTCAAATGCCTGGCGGAGCAAAAAACAGTGGCGTGTGGGACGGTCCGCAAAAACCAGAGACAGCTACCAAAAACCCTTCTCGGCCAACTCCTGCAACGTGGGGAGAGCAGGGCGCTCCTTAGCGAAGGGGTCCTCTTTTTGAAGTTCAGGGACAAGAAGGATGTCCTAATGCTGACATCAATCCATGATGCCACCTGCTCTCTTGTCCCTGTGCGTGGTGCAACACCCACCACCACGTCATGGCCTGTCTGCATCCAGGCCTATAATAAGTTCATGGGGGGAGTGGACCTTTCTGACCAGATGCTTAAGCCGTACAATGCCATGCGGAAATCAAAAATTTGGTATAAAAAACTTGCGGTGCACTTTATCCAAATGGCATTGTACAACTCCTTTGTCATCTACAGGAGCACTGGTCAGGAGGGGACATACCTGGAGTACCAGGAGAAGGTGATCAAATCTCTTCTCTTTGGGAATGTGGCAGAGGTAGGAGAAAGTTCTGCCTCTGCAAGTACGGATGTCCCCAGGATTGTTCCAGGGCAGCACTTTCCTGGTGAAGTGCCGCCCACAGGAAAAAAAGGCGCCCCCAGAAAAAGTGTTGTATCTGTGCCAGAAGAGACATAAGAAAAGACACGACATACCAGTGTAACACCTGTCCCACCCACCCTGGACTGTGTATCAAGGAGTGCTTCCAAATATATCACACCTCTCTGGAGTTCTAAATTTTATTTTCATCCGTCCCTTTCATTTATAATTATAGTCCCTTCCATTTACAATTACCGTCACTTTGATTTACCATAACCATTTCACCATTTAAAAATGTAAAATCCCCCATAACAAAACTAAAAATACTCATTATACCCCTAGATGAATATCTAGGATTTGTAATATCGTGTAGTATCTGCACAATTTTTTAGGCCTTTGCAAACATGACATGTGCCCAAAAATCATCCAAGTAAAATAAGGCCTCAAAATCCTTGTGGTGTTCCAATACTTTCTGGCCCTGCAATACATCCAGCAACAGCAGATTAGGGCCAATTTGAGGGTATTTCTAAACTCAGAAGAAATGGGCCAATAAGTGTTGAGGTGCTTTTCTTCACTTGCATGATCAGTGTCTGAAAAATCTGTCCTACAAATGAAGCATTTGTGAAAAAATTTGAAAATGTTCTTTTTCACTCCACATTTCCACAAGATTCTGCAAAGAAACTGTGCCGTCAAAAAAGTGATTACACCCTTAGATAAATTCCTTGAGGGTTGTAGTATTCGAAATGGGGTAATTTCTGGGTGTTTTCCATCGCTATGTGGGCTCAGAGTCTCTTCAAAGATTAAATGGGGCTGTTGAACCAATCATGCAAAACTTGGGCTCTGAAAATCTAAGGCTGCTCCTTCACTTCCAGGCACTGCCATGTGCCCACACAACATATTTGGATCACTTTGGGGGTATCTCTGAACTCGGTACAAATGGGCCAATAAGTGTTGAGGCGCTTTTTTTCACTTGCATGCTCTGTATCTGAAAAATCTGTCCTATAAATGAAGCATTTGTGAAAAAATTTGAAAATTTTCTTTTTCACTCCACATTTCCACAAGATTCTGCAAAGAAACTGTGCCGTCAAAAAAGTGATTACACCCCTAGATAAATTCCTTGAGGGTTGTAGTATTCGAAATGGGGTAATTTCTGGGTGTTTTCCATCGTTATGGGAGCTCAGAGTCTCTTCAAAGATGAAATGGGGCTGTTGAACCAATCATGCAAAACTTGGGCTCTGAAAATCTAAGGCTGCTCCTTCACTTCCAGACACTGCCATGTGCCCACACAACATATTTGGATCACTTTGGGGGTATCTCTGAACTCGGTACAAATGGGCCAATAAGTATTGAGGTGCTTTTTTTCACTTGCATGCTCTGTATCTGAAAAATCTGTCCTATAAATGAAGCATTTGTGAAAAAATTTGAAAATGTTCTTTTTCACTCCACATTTCCACAAGATTCTGCAAAGAAACTGTGCTGTCAAAAAAGTGATTACACCCCTAGATAAATTCCTTGAGGGTTGTAGTATTCGAAATGGGGTAATTTCTGGGTGTTTTCCATCGTTATGGGGGCTCAGAGTCTCTTCAAAGATCAAATGGGGCCGTTGAACCAATCATGCAAAACTTGGGCCCTGAAAATCTAAGGCTGCTGCTGAAATTCCAGGCACTGCCATGTGCCCACACAACATATTCGGACCACTTTGGGGGTATCTCTGAACTCGGTACAAATGAGCCAATAAATGTTGAGGTGTTTTTCTTCACTTGCATGCTCTGAACAATCTGTCCTATAAATGAAACATTGGTGAAAAAATTTAAAATAGTTTTTTTCACGCCAGATTTCGACAAGATTCTGCAAAAAAAATGTGTGGTCAAAAATGTGATCGCACACGAGAAAAATTCTTAGAGGGGTGTAGTTATCAAAATGGGGCCATTTCTGGGGTTTCCAATCATTATGGGGGCTCAGAGTCTCATGCAAAACTTGAGTCCTGAAAACCTAAGGCTTCTCCTTCACTTCCATGCACTGCCATGTGTCCACACAACATATTTGAACCACTTTGGGGGTATCTCTGAACTCGGTACAAATGGGCCAATAATGCTTTTCTTCACTTGCATGCTCTGTGTCTGAAAAATCTGTCCTATGAATGAAGCAGTTGTGAAAAAATTTTAAATGTTCTTTTTCACGCCAGATATCCACAAGATTCTGCAAAAAAATTATGGGGTTAAAAAATTGATCACACCCCTAGAAAAAATTCCTTGAGGGGTCCAGTTTCCAAAATGGGGTAAGTTTTGGGAAGTTTCCACTGTTTTGGTCCCTCCAGGCCATTGCAAACGCGACATGGCACTGAAAACTATTCCAGCAAAATCTATGCTTCCAAATCCAAATGATGCTCCTTCTCTTCTGAGCCCTGCTGTGGGTCCAAACAGCAGTGTATTACCACATATGTGGTATTGCCATAATCGGGAGAAATTGCTTTACAAATGTAGTGGTGCTTTTTCTCCTTTATTCCTTGTAAAAATGTAAAATTTCTATGTTTTTTCAGAAAAAAAGTAAATTTTCATCTTCACACACAAATTCAAACAGATTTCGCAAAACAACTGTGGGGTCAAAATGGGGTCACTTTTTCTCTGTTTTTACTGTATCGGCAGCATAAGAACTCTTCAACCCTGACATGGTGCCTAAAATATATTCTAAAATAAGGAGGCCCCAAAATCCCAGAGATGTTCCTTTGCTTCTGAGGCCTGTGCTTCAGTCCGTTAGCACACTACGGCCACATGTGGGATATTTCTAAAACGTGTAGAATCTGGGAAATAAATATTCAGTTGCATTTCTTGGAAAAACCTTTCTGTGATACAGAAAAAAATTGATTACATATGAATTTTGGCAAAAAAAATGAAATTTGTAAATTTCACCTGTAGTTTGCTTTAATTCCACTGAAATGCCTAAAGGGTTAAAACACGTTCTGAACGCTGTTTTGAATACTCTGAGGTGTGCTGTTTTCAAAATGGGTTGATTTATGCAGACTTTCTAATATATAAGGCCCCCAAACTAACTTCAGAACTGACCTGGTCCCTGAAAAAATGGCCTTTTGAAATTTTCTTGAAAATATGAGAAATTGCTGCTAAAGTTCTAAGCCTTGTAACGTCCTAGAAAAATAAAAGAATGTTCCAAAAACGATGCAAATATAAAGTAGACATATGGGAAATATAAACTATTAAGTATTTTGTGTGGTACTACTATCTGTCTTACAAGCAGATAGATTTAAATTTCGAAAAATGTTAATTTTTGCAAATTTTCTCTAAATTTTGATGTTTTTCACAAATAAATATTGAATTTATCGACCAAATTTTTTCACTAACATAAAGTACAATATGTCACGAGAAAACAATCTCAGAATCGCTTGAATAGGTAAAAGCATTCCAGAGTTATTACGACATAAAGTGACACATGTCAGATTTGAAAAATCGGCTTCGTCCTGAAGGCCAAAACAGGCTCAGTCCTGAAGGGGTTAATACACGAAGACCCCAATTTCAATGTAGATTTATCTGTGAACTTCCAAACCGCCTCTTACACCTGATAGTACCTAAAGAGGAAACGATTAGCAATTCTTAAAAACATTTTATTTCGATTTTTCAAACAAGAAAGAGGATTTTACAACCAAAGTTGGAACACATTTATATAAAATAGACTCTACAATGTAAAAATCACAAAAGTACATTGGCAGTGCAAACATACACAGATGTTTATATATTTCACAGTAGGAGGAAAACATTAACAAAAAGTTAAACTATAATAAGCTCACAGTTTCTGTCATGAAATCAAGAATACAAGGAATTCAAAGAGAAAGCGAGCAATCTAAGAAATTCTCCTGGAGATTTGAGATTAACTAAGACTGTAAAGGACTGTAGCCCAAACGTGACGGTTATCAATTTTTATATAACTCTTTAATTACTTCAAAAGACATCAGTTTTCTATCAAATTAATGAGATGGTCAAATACCCTTATTTTCCCAAAATTAGATTCCCTGGATACAAATACATTTTTTGAAATTAGAAATATTTTACCTATTTTTTTTTATTTCTTTCTAACTTTCATCCAATACCTTACACAAGGACCAACCCTTAAAAGCCCCCCTTGACAACTAATTTGACTCCAAAATTTGAAAACAAATTTCCTATCAGTAACTTTAACCAAAAATGTTTAAAAAACATCCTAACATGTAACCTGAGATGCCAGGAAAAACCATTTCATATTTAGCAGTGCGGGCCCTTTCGTAGACGGTGAGGCTTGTAGTGAGATTGAATGACCTCTTTGCCCAGCTTTATTGCTGCTGGTGAGGTCTGAGTGCTACCAGAGCAGTTCTCTGTAATATCCTGCCTTTCACATGCATGGGAGTTCTATGCTTCTGTGAGGAAGGAGAGACGCCAACTCGGACAGGGACCTGCTGCACTGCTGGGAAGAAATTTTTGTGCTAACTTACAGACTAACCTTTTTTTCTCCCCAAGGCTGTTAGGCTTTGTTCACATCTGCGTTGGGGGTTCCGTTCATGGGACTACGCTAGTGATTCCGTTAAAAAAATGGAAACCATTAGCAATGGACGCATTACCATTGAAATCAATGGTAATGCAAACGGAAAGCTATGGTATTCATGATTTCCCCTGACAGAAAGGTCTGACGGAACCCATGAATGGAAGCCCGACGCATATGTGAACAAAGCCTTCGTAGGTATCTTCCACAGAGGAAATTTAGCAGTTCTTTGTGGCTTCAGCATCAGCTATGAGATGAAATAGGAGAGCTTTTGCAGGAGCATATTCACAGAGTTGCTATTACAGTCTCCGGCCAAACTCCGCACACCCTGACCCTGATATATCTTGAAGATCATATAATAAGCAAAGCCTACCCAATAATTTTTAGCAACTGAAATTTTTATGACAGTTTTATTTAATGCTAAAATTTTGTTTGTGTATTATAAAAATGCATATATATATATATATATATATAAATTGCCAACAATTTGGATTATGGAAGAGAGGAAAACCAGAAATTACCCTTTTTCCTTTCTTCATTGACTACAGGCACTGTAAGCAGTACCTGATTTATATCTCAGGAGACTGTAGGCTCAGATTGTCTGGTGCCCTAGACAGGCTGATAAATACCACAGCCGTCAGCTCTGTGTATTATTACACTGCATCATCGCCATATATCCCTTTATACCGCTCCTGTCCTGTTCTTATGCTAATTCTGCTTCCCTGCTCCCTCCACTCTAAACTCCCTGCTCCATGCATACTCCATCCATACTCTGCCTGCCTAAAAATTAATGTGTATTGCATTTGTTTATATGTGTTTCCAAAAATAAACAGAAAGAGTATTCAAATTGTCATCTCCACACTGGGGACAGTGAGTGTGGACAACTTCTCTACAGTGCTGCAAAATATTTTGGTGCTATATAAGTAACAGAAAAAAATAATTGGAGTGGTAATATGGATGTATCCATGTGTACGTGTGTATGTTATTATATTTTTTTGCATATGGATTATGTATATTTGTGTGCATGCGTGCGCATATTTATGTATGTGTATATGGTTGCATATGATTTAGTAATCATACTATTATTTGACCACAATATGTTGATATTTCAGAACTGTATTTTGCTTTTACCTGAGATCTTTATAGGTCAGTATTATTTATTTACTGCAAAATGGCATTCTATGTGTGTACAGTATATGGTGGTATTATTTGTATTTACAGTATATGGTATTATTTAAGCATACAGTATAAAACAGCATTTTTTATGTATACGGTATTATTTGATTGTAAGGAATATGGTGCATTATTTATATGTAGAGCATATGGTAGTATATGTATGGTATATGGCAGTGCTGTTTATGTGTATAGTAAATGAAAGAAATATTTGTATGTACAGTATATGGTGGTATTAATTATTTGTACAGCATATGAAGGTATTATGTGTACAGTATATGGTGGTATTGTTTACGTGAGTAGTATATGGCAGCAGTATATGTTTTTTTGTATTGATGGAGGGTAAGCCCATGGTAACAATTCGTCTCCATCAAGTAGAATACACATGTACTGCTCAAAATAAAGCAGAACTTTGTGATGCCCTCCTAACAACATCTAGAACACTTTGCAGCCTTCCCCTTGTCCCTCTCTGGATGTTCTCCGCTCAATCCACAACACTGTTAGTATGTTACTACATATAGATACACATAATTTACATATGACTACACAATGTTTGGTGTATTCATATGTCAATTTTCCCTTTAGCAGGCCCCCATTACACAGGGCCACTTATAGACACATGCCTACTGTGCCTATAGGTAAATCCAAGCTGTAAGCAGTCTCTTTACTGTTCTGACACTGATGCTTTTGCATTAACATTATCTGACCAGGCAGAATTAATCTCTAAAGGTGTTTGCTTGTATTTTTTTCCATGGCAAAGGTTTTTTTTCTCTGAGCTCTATTCCATTTTTGAAAAAAATAAAATAAATATGAATGGTAACACAGACCACAAAAACAAGTAGGTTCTTACCACATTTTGTCACATCATGCGTATACATAAAACAGGTGAGAAAACGTATATTGTAACACACCCAAGTGGGTCATGTGTAGGCAAGAATAATGTGCAAACAGTGTCCATTGTACAATCACGTTTAGATAAAATTAACACCTTCCAAATGCTGTTTCAGCAACAGAAAAAGAAAAACGAAATTGAATGAAATACATGGTATATAAAACATTACCTGTCAAACATTTCATATAGTAATCAGAGAAAAACTGGAATATTGGCAACACAAGATACAAACAATTAAAATCACAATCACTATTTTTTTTATACTCCCCTAGGTAAGTTTATAATGTAATGATTACAAACTCCTCTGTCAATGAGATAATACATCACTGTTATCACAATTATTTGAATATATTCTTCTGTATCTTAAATAACAGGAATTACTTAAAGTTAGCAAAATCTAAATTTTCTCCTCCATATCACTGACCATATCATCAAAATATTTCATGTTGAAGTCTGCTCTGCCTCCTGTTTTTTGTTAGATTTCGAATGGGCTGCTCTGCCTCCTAGTGGCCTCTACATTTTTATCATTGTTTGGAAAGTCCACTGCTTTGATACAATTGTTCTCAAAGTGCCCTATAAACTCGTGTTTCTGTTCAAAATTGCACTGAACCGACACATCCCGTTTTCCACTTTTATTTAAATTGCTGGTGTTTGGAGAAAAATCATCTCCCCTCTCAAACAAACTGAGTTTAGTTAATTGTGATGTACTGCACAGCAATGGAAACTTCACTTTGTTATAATTTGTGATGTTTTCTGTTGATAATGTAATACCATTATCGCTTGCACATTTACCATACAAATATTGTTGAAATTCGGGTTGCATTTCTTGTCTGGATTGCTTCTCATTGGATTCACTGTGAAAATTATTTCTACTTTCAGCTTCAGTTGTCATATAAACCTTCTCTTCATATTTTATGTCCTGCAGATAGTATATTATATATATTATTTACAGTTTGGACACTGAACTAAAGACAACAATAAATATGGAGAGTAAGGGTATGTTCACACAGAGTTTTTGCAGGCAGAAAATTCTGCCTCAAAATTGCGTTTGGAATTTTGAGGCAGATTTTGTTCTGCCTGCACGGTGTTTGTCGCGTTTTTCGCCCGCAGCCATTGAGCGCCGCGGCAAAAACGCCGCAAATTACCCTCTTCTCTACCTTGCATTGATGTCAATGGGAGGTCAAAAACGTAAACGCCCGAAGATAGGGCATGTCGCTTCTTTTTCCTGCGAGGCGGTTTCTCCGCTCGCAGGGAAAAACGCCTCCACCTCCCATTGAAATCAAAGGGAGGCATTTTCAGCCGTTTTTTTGCGCGTTTTCCGATGCAGTTTCCGCGTAAAAAAATGTGTAAAAAAAACTCAGTGTGAACTGACCCTAAGTTCAAATTTTAATGAAAACTGCAACCACATATGGTCTTTCTTCCATTGTAACCAAACTAAATGTATTTACCCTAGAGAAGAGAAGGCCGATGGTTAATATGATATCTTTATATAAATATTTATATTTATTTATATAAACATATAAATTGCCCCTATAAAAGGCCAAAGCTATATGTTATTCTTTTTGCGGAACCCACAGAAAATAAGGGGTCACAGCTTGCGGATAAAGTGCAATTTCAAAAAGTTTTGAAAGCATTACTTTTCTGTCTGATCCATAAAGTTATGCAACATGCTCCCATAGGATTTGCTAATGACTGAACGTGTGAAATAGATATAAAGGGAACCTATCGGCTACTTCATTCTGCCCTCTCAGAGCCAAATGCAGTAATGACAGGCACACTGATTTGAAGTGTGGCTATTATTTAGGATTATTGTGTCATTTAGTGAGACTCACAGCTTAATCCTTGCAGTGCGTGGCCAGTGCTGTGAAGGAAGCACACAATGTATTCATGATATGTAGACACTCCCCTTCTGCTGATTGACAGATTTCTCCCGATGCACAGTAATCAGGCTCCTTTTAAGAAAGGGTAAGGGTATGTTCACACGCAGAGTCAAAAACTTCTCAAAATACGGAGCTGATTTTCACAGCGTTTTTTACGGCAGTTTTTGGAGCTATGGAAAACGGCTCCAAAAACGTCCCAAGAAGTGTCCGGCACTTCTTTTTTTGCAGCCGCTTTATTACGCGTAAAAAAAACGCTGCGAAAAACTCTCCGTTGGAACAGATTTTTCGCCCGTTTTTCGGGTGTTTACGTGTGAACATACCCTTAGACATCTTCCCTGAGTAACACAACATACCGGGTCAGGCCTCATGCACACGGCCGAGCCCGTAGTAACAGCCCGTGAAATCTCGTTTACCTCCGTAATCTCGCGAGATTTTGCTTCCCTTGCCGGAGTCTCACAGAAAAGAGTCAGAAGTGTCAGGATTCTGAATACACATGACGTCCAGGCTGGATGATCATGTGTATTCATTATCAGGACACTTGATTAACGTTAATCTTTGTTTATGTGGCTGCACATCGCTGCTGTGTAAATCAGTGGAGATGAGTGTATGATGCTGACTGCTCATTGATTGGTCAGCGTCATGCACGTAAACACGCCCAGTTAAAAACCCAATACACGCCCAGTTGGACATAACGAAAAAAAAAACGCCCAGTTGTCCATTTCAAACCTCATTTGCATATATATAAAATAGCTCATAACTTGGCCAAAAATGAACGTTTTAAAAAACAAAACAAAAAAACGTTACTGTTATCTACATTGCAGCGCCGATCACATGCAATAGGAGATAGGGATTTGAGAATCTGGTGACAGAGCCTCTTTAATGCAAATTAGATCTTTGCCATTCAGGGGTGGTTTTTGCCTTCCTCTGGATTAACTAGCGTATAGGTATAAATCGTTGAACTTAATGTATTTAGGTCTTATTTCAACCAGACAGGTCAGTAGTTAGCAGTGCAAGATGGGTCCAGAGATGTTTTTTTTCAGTAATGGGGTTAAAGCAACATGTTAAAAGAGGAGGAAAAGACCCCAGAAGAAGTAAAGTGGTAAAATATTTCAGTAGTAACAGACAGGGAGAGAGACTGTCCAGGGTGTGAGGGAATAGGATCACTAATGATGGTAGTAGGGCAAGAAGATCGCCTAGAGCAGGGGTCTCAAACTCGGCCGGGTAAGTGGGCGGCATATAGAAAAAATGGGAAGTTGACGGGCCGCATTACATTCAAATTTGATACAATACAAAATTATTGTTAATCAATTAGTTATTTGAACTACTATATTACTATAATAATAATACTACATTACTATAATAATAGCGCTAGGTTTAAAATTTGAGATATTTCTCCACATGCTTATTTCAACAATACAGCTTTCCAGTTTAAGTGTCGCTAAATACAGTCCGGCGGCTCAGTTAGCACACATGTCAAGATTGGGCAGACCCTTTTTAGATAGTGCCACAGTGCCCTCGGTGGATGCTGCCGCAGTGCCCTCTGTAGATGCTGTCGCAGTGCCCTCTGTGGATGCTGCCGCAGTGCCCTCTGTGGATGCTGCCGCAGTGCCCTCTGTGGATGCTGCCGCAGTGCCCTCTGTAGATAATGCAACAAACCCCTAGATAAGGCCACAGTGCCCTCTGTAGATAAGGCCACAGTGCCCTCTGTAGATAATTAAACAGACCCCTAGATAATGCCACAGTGCCCTCTGTAGATAATGCCACAGTGCCCTCTGTAGATAATGCCACAGTGCCCTCTGTAGATAATGCCACAGTGCACTCTGTAGATAATGCCACAATGCCCTCTGTAGATAATGCAAAACACCCCTAGATAATGCCAGTGCCCTCTGTAGATGCTGCCACAGTGCCCTCTGTAGATGCTGCCACAGTGCCCTCTGTAGATGCTGCCACAGTGCCCTCTGTAGATGCTGCCACAGTGCCCTCTGTAGATGCTGCCACAGTGCCCTCCGCAGATGCTGCAACAGTGTCCTTCGCAGATGCTGCCACAGTGCCCTCCGCAGATGCTACCACAGTGATGTCAGGGGCTTGCCCAGAGCTGGAGTCCCGGAGCTGGAGTCCCGGAGCAGAGCCGCTTCTGGCACTCTGCCTGGGATTCCAGCTCTGCTCCTGACATCACTGTCCATATATGGACAGACATGTCAGAGGCAACCCCAGAACTGGAGTCCCGGGCAGAGCGCTAATCAGCTCTTCCTGGGACTCCAGCTGTGCTCCTGACATCACTGGCACTCCTGCTCTGGGGAAGCCCCTGATATCATTGTCGATGTATGGACAGCGATGTCAGAGGCTTCCCCAGAGTCCCGGAGCAGACCCTTTCTTTTTTTCACATTTTGTTTTGTTGAGGCCTTGTAGTAAAATTTTTAAAAAATCACATTTTTACTCATCAGTCTGCACTCGATACCTCATAATGACAAAGTGAAAACACAATGTTTGTAATCTTTGCTAATTTATTGCAAAGGAAAAACTAAAATATTGCATTGACATAAGTATTCAGACCCTTTGCTCGGTACTTAGTTGACTTTGGCAGCGATAACATCCTCCAGTCTTCTTGGTTATGACGTCACAAGGTTTGCACAGCTGGATTTTGGGATTTTCTGCCATTCTTCTCTGCAGATCCTTAACCCCTTTTAACCCCTTCACGCTCTGCGACGTACTATTCCGTCGTGCTGAGTGCATAGTTCGCGCTCAGCGACGGAATAGTACGTCGCGGGAGGAACGGCCATTTCGGCCGTCTTCCCGACACTTACAGGAGCTGTGACAGCTGCTGTCTTGTACAGCAGTTGCCGCAGCTCCTTCAGCAGGGACCGATCGCTGTGTCCCCGCTGATTAACCCCTTGGAAGCCGCGTTCAATAGCAATCGCGCCTTCTTAGGGGTTAAAATAACATCGTCGGCCTGCTACACGATAGCGGCCGGCGATGGTGGCTATGGCAACCGGATACCTAACAATGGCGTCTGGCTATGCCATCTACGGAAGCCTAGTGGGTCCTGACTACGTCAGGACTCACTATGCTTGCTGTCAGTGAGTAGCCGACAGCTCTAATACACTGCACTAGACACTATTTGACTCGACTTAGCCATGATTAAGAGCACAGTCAGTGCTTGAAACGCATAGGCTTTCATCTATTTGCCATCCTTACCACCTTGTCATCCCTCCTGGTGTTCTTTAAAGCTTTGTTTGCTTACACTTCAATAAAGTGGAAACCGAGTTTCCCCACTTATACCACGCATCGCTGGATCCTTTCTTTCTTTTGTTACTATTACCTGCCGTGTGCCGTCGCGGAAGATCCGGGCGATATTGGAACACAAGAGCGTGGAGCTGATGAGCTGGAGGTTTCCTCCCATCCCCTTTCTCCCTGCTATTAACACTGCACTACGCATGTAGTGCAGTGTATTAGAATAGCGATCAGGGCCTCCTGCCCTCAAGTACACTAGTGGGACAAAGTAATAAAGTAAAAATTGTTTTTAAAAGTTGTGTAAAAATAAGAAAATAAAAGTAACAAAAGTAAAAATCCCCCATTTCCCTTATCAGTCCTTTATTATTAAAAAAAAATAGATAAATAAACAAATAAACTATACATAATTGGTATCGCCGCGTCCATAACGGCCTGAACTACAAAAGTATTTCCTTATTTATCCCACGCGGTTAACGCCGTAAAAGAAAATAATAATAAACCATACCAGAATCACAATTGTTTGGTCACTTTACCTCCCAAAAAATGGAATAAAAAGAGATCAAAAAGTCGCATGTACCTAAAAATGGTACTGATCGAAACTACAGTTCGTTACGCAAAAAACAAGTCCTCGCACGGCTTTCTTGATGGAAAAAAACAAACGTTCTGGCTTTTAGAAGATGGCAACACAAAAAGTAAATGATTTTTAACCCCTTAATGACCAGGCCATTTTGCACGTTAATCGCTTCCTGACCGCCCATTGTAAATTCACGTCGGCGCTTGCTGGGCTCTGTGCAGCGCCGCCGTGAATTCACGGTGGGTGTTAAAAGCGCAATCCGGGTGTCTCAGTAGCGCTGGACCCGGATCGCGCTGTTATCCCCTGCCTCTAGTCCCGGAGACATGAACGGGACCTAATTGGTTCAAGTCCCGGTCATGTGATCGCAGGGAAAGTTTGTTGTAGCAACGAACTGGAAAGTTTGTTACTACATCAAACTGGAAAGTTTGTTGCTACAACAAACTTTCCCGGGGACCAATTGCGGGTGCTGCACTCGGTTATAAGGCAAAACCGGAGGTCTGCCATGCACAGCAGCCTATGAGAACCAGCCGAAGGCAGATCCTCATAAGCTTCCTGTCAGTGTGAATCTCAGCGTCACACTGACAGTTTATAATACGTTACACTACCTAGGTAGTGTAATGTATTATAGCAGCCATCAGTGCTGCAGGTCTTCAAGTAAAACAAGTAAAAAGTGAAGAAAAAAAGTAATAAAAAAGTTTTATAAAAGTGTAAAAACAAGTTATAAATTACAAAAACAAAAAATGCATTTTTTCCTATAATAAGTCTTTTATTATAGGAAAAAAATGAAGATGTTAAAAAAAAGTACACATATTTGGTATCACCGCGTTCGTAACGACCCAAACTATAAAACTATAATATTATTTTTCCCGCACGGTGAACACTGCAAAAAAAATAATTAAAAAACAATGTCAGAATCACTATTTTTTTGGTCATCAACCCTCCAAAAATAAAGAATAAAAAGTGATCAAAAAGTCGCATGTACCCTAAAATAGTACCAATAAAAACTACAACCCATCCCGCAAAAATCAAGCCCTTACACCGCTTTTTTGACTGAAAAATAAAAAGTTATAGCTCTCAGAATATGGTGACACAAAAAATAATTTTATCGAAAAGTGACTTTATTGCGCAAACGCCACAAAACATTAAAAAAACGATATACATCTGGTATCGCCGTAATCGTATCGACCCGCAGAATAAAGTAAAATATCGTTTATAGCGCACGGTGAAAAGTGTAAAAAAAAACAAAAAAAAAAAACATTGTCAGAATTTGTTTTTTTGTCACTTTGCTTGCCAAAAAAAATCTAATAAAAAGTGATAAAAAATCACATGTATCCTAAAATGGTACCAATGAAAACTACAGATTGTTCCGCAACAAATAAGCCCTCACACAGCTCCGGTGGAGAAAAAATAAAAAAAGTTCTGGCTCTCAGAATAAAGCAAACAACCTACAAGCGCAAGGGACATAACATCCCAATAAAGTATGAAAGTAACTACCATGGATAGTAAAAAATATATAACTTTATTAGTACATAACAATACATGGTATAACGATATTAGATATAGTAAAAAATATGGCGGATCATATATCAAGAGGAGTAGCGATCTGGTAAAGATGACAGCATACCATGAGGAGCACAAGAGACAACCAACCTCAAAAAACGTCCCAGTACTAACATGCCATGGATACAAGTGAAATAGAGTGTCAATAAGACAAAAGATGTATATATGGCTATATCTGTTGGAAAAATACTGCCCGTTACAAAGTGTACATAGCACAGATATGCTAAGGATAAATAACGTGTATGCAGACCAACATTTACAAATAAATGCCAGATAGAATGGATGAGGAACTCAGGTACCTGTAGACATGATGAAAGCAGGGGACGTGTAGAGATGGCACAGACGCCTCGACGCGCGTTTCGCCTGCGACCGGCTTCGTCAGAATAAAGCGACAGAAATTGTGCAGTGTCCAAAAGCGGATAAGATCGGGCGCCATTTATCAGTGCGACATTGGCCACATATCTGCGGATTATTATTTATTTACCGAATTATTATACCCTCTTATTATGTCCTGATGTACTCTGCCCAATTTACACATACCCCCACATCATAAACTGAGATACCAGCAAAACCCCAAACAGAACAGTTACCAAGCAAAATCTGCGCTCCAAAAGCCAAATGGCGCTCCCACCCTTCTGAGCCGCACAGCGTGCCCAAACACCAGCTTACGTCCACATATATGATATTTTATATCCGCGAGAACCCGCTCAACATTGTACGAGGGAGGTATTTGTCTTCAGTGGCACAAACTGGGCACAACATATTGTGCATTAAAATCAGTGGAAAAAATTTAATTTTCACTTCGCACGATCCGCTGCGCATTAACGCCTTCACGCACAACTACTTAATAGCATGTCGTGGTGCGGGGGGGTTATATATGGAGCGGGATCATGCGCTGCGCCCGCTCCATATTCTGCAGGTGTCAGCTGTGTATTACAGCTGACACCCGGGACTAATGGACAGGAACAGCAATCGCGCTGTTACAGGAGTCTGTAAAAATTATATTATACTGCAATACATTAGTATTGCAGTGTATTGTACCAGCGACATAATGATCGCTCGTTCCAGTCCCCTAAAGGGACTTTTGGGAGGTTTCCACTGTTTTGGTACCTATGGGGCTTTACAAATACGACATGACACCTGAAAACCATTCCAGCTAAATTTGAGCTCCAAAAGCCTAATATTGTTCCTTCCCTTCTGAGTCTTGCCGTGGGTCCAAACAGCAGTTTATTACCACATATGGCGTATTGCTGTAATCAGGACAAATTGCTTTACAAATGTTGGGGTGATTTTTCTCCTTTATTTATTGTAAAAATTAAACATTTCTATGTTTTTTCAGAAAAAAGTAGATTTTCATTTTCACGGCCTAATTCCACTAAATTCAGCAAAAAAACTGTGGGGTCAAAATGCTAACTATACCCCTAGAAAATTCCTTGAGGGGTGTAGTCTTCAAAATGGGGTCACTTTTGGGGGGTTTCCACCGTTTTGCTCCCTCCAGGGCGTTGCAAACAGGACATGGCACTGAAAACCAATCCAGCAAAATCTGCGCTTCAAAATCCAAATGGAGCTCCTTCCCTTCTGAGCTCTGCTGTGGGTCCAAACAGTAGTTTAGTACCACATATGTGGTATTGCTGTAATCGGGAGAAGTAGCTTTACAAGTTTTGGGGTGCTTTTTATTCTTTATTCCTTGCAAATATTATTTTTTTTTATATATTTTCAGGAAAAAAGTAGATTTTCACTTTCACAGGCAAACGCCAATAAATATAGCAGAAGACCTGTAGGGTCAAGATGCTAACTATACCCCTAGATAAATACCTTGAGGTGTGCAGTTTCCAAAACCGTGTCACTTTTGGGGGATTTCCACTGTTTTGGCACTACAAGACCTCTTCAAACCTGACATGGTGCCTAAAATATATTCTAAAAAAAGGAGGCTACAAAATTCACTAGAAGCTCCTTTGCTTCAGAGGTCGGTATTTCAGTCCATTATCACACTAGGGCCACATGTGGTATATTGCTAAAAACGGCAGAATCTGGGCAATAAGTATTGAGTTGCATTTCTCTGTTAAAACCTTCTGTGTTACAGAAAAAAATGTATTACAAATGAATTGCAGCAAAAACTATAAAATTTGTCAATTTCCCCTCTGCATTGCTTTAATTCCTGTGAAACGCCTAAAGGGTTAAGAAAATTTCTGAATGCTGTTTTTAATACTTTGAGGGGTGCAGTTTTTAATATGGGGTGATTTATGGGGTCTATCTAGTACCTAAGGCCCTCAAAGCCGCTTTAGCACTGAACTGGTCCCTGTAAAAATACCCTTTTGAAATTTTCTTGAAAATGTGAGAAATTGCTGCTAAAGTACTAAGCCTTGTAACGTCATAGAAAAATAAAATAATGTTCAAAAAACGATGCAAATATAAAGTAAACATTTTGTGTGGTATTACTATCTGTTTTACAAGCAGATACATTTAAAATTAGAAAAATCATAATTTTTGCAAATTTTCTCTACATTTTGGTGTTTTTCACAAATAAGCAATGAATTTATTGACCACATTTTTCCACTAACATAAAGTACAATATGTCACGAGAAAACAATCTCAGAATCGCTTGGATAGGCAAAAGCATTCCGGAGTTATTACCACATAAATTGACACATGTCAGATTTGAGAAAATGGGGCTGGTCCTGAAGGCCAAAATAAGCTTGGTCTTGAAAGGGTTAATGACCAAGGATTATTTTTTGTTTTTTCACTGTCACATTCCAAGAGTCGCAACTTTTTTTTATTCTGTCGACATAGCCGTATAAGGGCTTGTTTTTTGCGGGACGAGTTATATTTTGTAATTGTACAATTTTTAGATGCTTATAATATATTGATTAACTTTTATTAACTTTATTTTAGAAGATAATTGAAAATAAGCATCTATTCCAGAATTAATTTTCACGTTATAAATTTACGCCGTTTACTATGTAGCGCAAATAACATGTTAACTTTATTCTATGGGTCGGCACGATTACGTGGATACCAAATATGTAAAGGTTTTATATGTTTTCCTACGTTTGCACAATAAAAAGCCTTTTAGAAAAAAATTACTTGTTTTGCATCGCCGCATTCCAAGAGACGTAATTTTTTTCTTTTTCCGTCAATGTGGCCATATGTGGGCTTGATTTTTGCGGGCCAATGTGTAGTTTTCATTAGTACTATTTTGGGGTAGATAGGACTTATAGATTAACTTTAATTTAATTTTTTATAGGGGAAATGGGAGAAAAGAGAATTTTGCTGTTGTTTTTAGCGTTTTTTTTTAGACGCCGTTCATCCGGCGGTTTAATTAATGTGTTCATTTTATTATTCAAGTTGTTACGATCGCAGGGATACCATTTATGTGCATGTGGTATTTGTTTTGACACTTTTACAAAAAAAACAAAAAACTTTTTAGGCAAAAAAAAGTAGTTTTATTTGATTTTGACTGTAATTTTTATTTATTTTTTTCACAAACTTTATTTAACTGATATACATTTTTTTTTTAGTCCCACCAGGGGACTTCACTATGCGATCTACTGCCTGCTTCTTCCCTAAATAGTTCTTGCATAATTTGGAGGTGTGCTTTGGGTCATTGTCCTGTTATAGGATGAAATTGGCTCCAATCAAGCGCTGTCCACAGGGTATGGCATGGCAAAATAGAGTGATAGCCTTCCTTATTCAAAATCCCTTTTACCTTGTACAAATCTCCCACTTTACCAGCACCAAAGCAACCCCAGACCATCACATTACCTCCACCATGATTGACAGATGGCGTCAGGCACTCTTCCAGCATCTTTTCAGTTGTTCTGCGTCTCACAAATGTTCTTCTGTGTGATCCAAACACCTCAAACTTCGATTCGTCTGTCCATAACACTTTTTTCCAATCTTCCTCTGTCCAATGTCTGTGTGCTTTTGCCCATATTAATCTTTTCCTTTTATTAGCCAGTCTCAGATATGGCTTTTTCTTTGCCACTCTGCCCTGAAGGCCAGCATTCCGGAGTCGCCTCTTCACTGTAGACGTTGACACTGGCGTTTTGCGGGTACTATTTAATGAAGCTGCCAGTTGAGGACCTGTGAGCGCCTATTTTTCAACATAATTGCACAAGGGTTTTCAAGTGTTTTCTAATCATCCATTAGCCTTCTAACACAGTTAGCAAACACAATGTACCATTAGAACACTGGAGTGATGGTTGCTGGAAATGGGCCTCTATACACCTATGTAGATATTGAATTAAAAACCAGACGATTGCAGCTAGAATAGTCATTTAGCACATTAACAATGTATAGAGTGTATTTCTGATTAATTTAATGTTATCTTCATTGAAAAAAACTGTGCTTTTCTTTCAAAAATAAGGAAATTTCTAAGTGACCCTAAAGTTTTGAACGGTAGTGTATAATGCTTTGGTTTTCTTAGTATACCAAAGCATTATTGCCTGTCAGTGTAAAACTGACAGGCAATCTATTAGGCATTTGCTGAAGGTAGACCTGGGGGTCTTTGTCAGGCCCCCGGTTGCCATGGAAACCCGACGGTGACCCGTGATTTCTTTGCGGGGGCGCCGATGGGGTGACAGGGAGCTCCCTCCCTCTGTCAAACACATTAGATGTCGCTGTCACTATTGACAGCGGCATTTAATGGGTTAAACTGCCGGAATCGGAGCACACTTTGATTCCGGTAGTTGCAGCAGGAGCCAGGCTGTGTAAACCAGCCGTGGTCCTGCCGCTGATCGCGTGGGTACAGTGGCAGTACCGGCGCCATCACAGGACGGATATATCCGTCGTCCTGCGCGAAATAGCAGCTGCAGAGGACGGATATATACGTCCTTCGGCGTTAAGGGGTTAATAAAAAGTATTTTATTGTGCAAGCGCCATAAGGCATAAAAAAAACTATAAACATATGGTTTCGCCGTAATCGTATCGCCATGCAGAATAAAGTGAACATGTCATTTATAGCGCACGGTGAACGCTGTAAAAAAAATTTGAATAAAAACAATAGTAGAATTGCTGTTTTTTAGTCACCACAACTCTTAAAAATAGAACAAAAACTGATCAAAAAGTCGCATGCACCCCATAAAAACTACAATGAATTCCTCAAGGGTCTAGATCCAAAATGGGGTCACTTTTGGGGTTTTCCACTGTTTTGGCACCACAAGACCTCCTCAAACCGGACATGGTGCCTAATAAAAAGGAGGCATCATAATTCTCTAGGTGGTCCTTTGCTTCGGAGACCGGTGCTTCAGTTCATTATCACACCAGGGCCCCATGTGGGATATTTCTAAAAACTGGAGAATCTGGGCAATAAGTATTGAGTTGCATTTCCCTGGTAAAACCTTCTGTTTTACAGAAAAAAATTGAATAAAAAGAATTTTCTGACCAAAAAATTAAATATGTAAATTTCACTTCTACTTTGCTTTAAATTCCGGAAAACGGAGACCCCTATTAGACCATTTCAGTGCCCGGTTTTCCAAAGCATACACCCCCGAGAATTGTATTTCTATTGATGAGTCCTTGGTACATTGTAAAGGGAGGCTTCAATTCTGCCAGTACCTGCCGAGTAAGAGGGCAAGGTATGGTCTGAAGATGTGTAAGCTGTGCGAGAGTGCATCAGGGTATACCTACAAATTTAGGATATATGAAGGATAGGACACCAGTATTCAGCCCCCAGAATGCCCCCCCCCCCCTTACTAGGAATTAACGCAAAAATTGTGTGAGATTTGGTGCACCCACTGCTGGACCAGGGTTACCATCTCTACCTGGATAATTTTTATACCAGCGTCCCACTCCAAGTGCCTCGCTTCCAGAAGTACTGTGGCATGTGGCACTGCTAGAAGAAATCTGAGAGGCCTCCCTAAAACTCTGCTTGGGCAAACACTAAGAGCAGGGAAGAGCAGGGAACAATCCAGCAGCAACATATTGTGTGTCAAGTACAAGAGAGATGTCCTTGTATTGACAACAATACACGGCCACACCAGTACCCATGTACCTGTACGAGGTACCAGTACAGAGACCCACAAACCAGACGGCATCCTGGACTACAATAGGTACATGGGAGGGGTGGATTTGTCAGATCAAGTCCTGAAGCCCTACAGCACCATGCGGTGTGGTATAAGTAGTTGGCTGTGCACATCATACAGATGGCATTGTACAATGTGTACGTGCTACGTCAATGTGCAGGCCGGACGGGAACTTTCTTGGAATTTCAAGAGGTGGTTATCAACAACCTAATCTTTAGAAGGGGGGCACCCAGTACTTCTGGAAGCGAGGCCACACGCCTCGTACCAGGGTAACACTTTCCAGAAGTTCCCCAAACTGGCAAGAAGGGAAAAAGTCAAAAGAGGTGCAAAGTCTGCTATAAGAGGGGGATAAGGGAGGACATAATATATCAATGTGACACATGTCCCGAAAAACCAGGGCTCTGTATGAAAGTTTTTTTAAATTTATCATACATACCTTAATTTTCAATCCACCCCAGTTTTACTTACCCTGATGCACTCCGCACAGCTTATCACCCTCATCTTCCCCCTCTGGGCCCTGCTGTGTGCCCAGGCAGCTGTTAATAGCCACATGTAGGGTATTGCCGTACCCAGGAGAACCCACATTACTATTTATGGGGTGTATATCTCAGGTGGCACATGTTGGGCACAATATATCGGACACTGAAATGGCATATATGTATAGAAAATTGCAAATCTCACTCTGCACCATCTGCTGCGCATTATCATTTACACAATACCTGTGGGGTCAAAATGCTCACTACACCTCTAGCTGAATGCCTTAAGGGGTGTAGTTTTTGAAATGGGGTCACTGCTCGGAGGTTTCAACTGTACTGGTACCTCAGGGGCTGCATTCATGACTTAGAAACAGAAAATCCCCATTAGGCCAATGTAACGGCTGCCCCGCCTTCCCCATGGCCTCTGCTCCGTTTCCTGTGCCCTCCATTACCGCATGCTCATCCCGAGCTCCACTCACCAGATCCGGATGCTCTGCTGGCCCTGGGCGGCGTCAGGTAAGTGCATCCCTTACCTCCCTCTTCAAAAGGCTTCCTATTTAAGGATCCTCCTTCCTCTAACCCATGCTTGTTCAACCAAGTTCCCCGTGAGTTTCCCTGTACCCTGGTTCTCTGTTTCCGTCCCTTCACCTTGTCTGGGTTTCCAGTTGTTGACCTCTGCCTGAACTTGACCATCCTTGCCTGCCGCCTGCCTTGACCTATTGCTACCCATACCCGTTACGTGCCACCGGAGACATACACCCCATAAATTGTAATGTGGGTTCTCCTGGGTACGGCAATACCCTAAATGTAGCTGTTAACAGCTGCCTGGGCACACAGCAGGGCCCAGAATGGAAAGATGAGGGGGATAAGCTGTGCGGAGTGAATCAGGGTAAGTAAAACTGGGGTGGATTGAAAATTAAGGTATGATCAATTTTAAAACACTCTTTCATACAGAGCCCTGGTTTTTCGGGACACGTGTCACATTGATATATTGTGTCCTTCCTTATTCCCCTCTTATAGCAGACTGTCACGTAGGGTTCGTGGACCACCTTGGCGATATGGCAGCTGGCCAACAGGGCGCAGGTTAAAATCTATAGTTCGTATAGGGTACCTGTGGCAGCTCAGACAGTAGCAAGGCAGGCTCGGCTGGGACTAGACAGCAGGCAGATGTCAGGCGTGGTGAAGCAGGACAGGCGTGGTATACAGCACAGCACGACTCTGGCCTTAGCACGGCACACGACCAGGATAGCACGGATACAGGTAACGGGAACAGGAACACAGTAGGAGACCATCGCATAGACAAACATAGGGTACGACAACAACGCTCAGGCATAGAAGCAAGGGTCTGAACCCCTCTTATAGTCCAGGGCACTCATGGGCTAATAGATCATCAAAGTCCGGTGCGCACGCTGCCCCTTTAAGAGCGGGCACAAGCGTGCGCGCGCACCCTACGAGATCCGGCCGAGGTCAGTGGAAGTGAGCGCTGGCGTCTCCTGAGGAGGAGACTGGGGCCAGCGCTCGCTGACCCATGGCTGCGGCCGTCATGGGGAGAGTGAACCTGACGGCCCGCAGCCACGGACATGACACAGACTTTGCACCTCTTTTGACTTTTTCCCTTCTTGCCAGTTTGGGGAACTTCTCCTGGAAAGTGTTGCCCTGGTACAATGCGTGTGGCCTCGCTTCCAGAAGTACTGGGTGCCCCCCCTTCTTGGTCCCTAAAGATTAGGTTCTTGATAACCACCTCTTGAAATTCCAGGAAAGTTCCCCTCTGGCCTGCACATCGACGTAGCACGTACACATTGTACAATGCCATCTGTGTGATGTGCACGGCCAGCTTCTTATACCACATCGCAAGGCGCTGTAGGACTTCAGGACTTGATCTGACAAGTCCTCTCCTCCCACGTACCTATTGTAGTCCAAGACGTAGTCTGGTTTGCGGGTCTCTGTACTGGTACCTCGTACAGGTACATGGGTACTGGTGTGGCCATGTATTATTGTCAATACAAGGACATCTCTCTTGTCCTTGTACTTGACACACAATATGTTGCTGCTAGAATGTGCCCTGCCCTGCGTGCAAATCATGCGCGTCGCACGGACCTATGTAAGTCAATGGGACCATTCAAACATTCCGTGTTTTTCACGCAGCGTGTGTCCGCTGCGTGAAACTCACAGCATGTCCTATACTTTGGCGTTTTTTGCTCATCACGCACCCATTGAAGTCAATGGGTGCATGAAAATCCCGCGCAGCACACGGACGCTCTTCCGTGTGCTGCGCGTTATTCGCGCAACAGTTGTTCAAGAAATGAAGGGAAAAAAACCCACCAATTTCATTTTCTAAACCTCAAAACCACGTGTCATAAGGATGCCATATGAGCGAAAATCACGCAGCCACGCACCAAACACTGATGACACACAGAACTGCAACGCGCAAAAATGCCGCGTTTTTTTGCACGCGCGAAATGCACACGTTCATGTAAATAAGGCCTTATTCTAAGAGCCATAACTTTTTTATTTTTCCATTAAGAAAGCCGTGTGAGGACTTGTTTTTTGCGTAACGAACTGTAGTTTCGATCAGTACCATTTTTAGGTACTTTTTGATCTCTTTTTATTCCGTTTTTTGGGAGGTGAAGTGACCAAACAATTGTGATTCTGGTATGGTTGATTATTATTTTCTTTTATGGCGTTCACCGCGCGGGATAATTAACAAAATAATTTACGGACGCGGCGATACCAATTATGTATAGTTTATTTTTATTAATAATAAAGGACTGATAAGGGAAAAAGGGGGATTTTTACTTTTATTACTTTTAAAACTTTATTTTTCTTATTTTTCCACAACTTTTTTTTACTTTTTTTTTACTTTATTACTTTGTCCCACTAAGGGACTTGAGGGAAGGAGGCCCTGATCACAATTCTAATACACTGCACTACATGTGTAGTGCAGTGTATTAAAGCTGTCAGCTACACACTGACAGCAAGCATAGTGGGTCCTGACTTTGTCAGGACCCACTAGGCTTCCGTAGATGGCATAGCCAGACACCATTGTTAGGCGTCCGGTTGCCATAGCAACCATCGCTGCCCACTATCATGTAGCAGGCCGTCGATGGTGGTTTAACCCCTAACAAGCCGCGATCGCTATTGAACGCGGCTTTTAAGGGGTTAATCAGCGGGGACGAAGCAATCGGTGCTCGCTATAGGAGCTGCGGCAACTGCTATACGAGACAGCACCTGTATGTGTCGGAAAGATGGCCAAAATGGTGACGTACTATTCCGTCATGGAAAGCGAACGATGTGGTTACCATGATGAAAAGCGTAAACATTTGTTATTTTAGCACAAGGCCTCAACATAACAAAATGTGAAAAAAGTGAAAGGGTCTGAAGACTTTCCGAATGCACTGTATCCACAGGATATGTCATAAATGCCAAATAGATGCGGGTCCCATCCCGCACCTGTCTCTAGAATGGGGACCCCTAAACCCCGTTCTACCTCTCTGTGTTGTGGCTGAATCGTGTCATTCCCGACCATGAAGAAGAAAACAGCATAGAACTGAATAGTAGTTACAGAAACAGCGTAGCTCGCGTGCTACACTGCTTCTGTAACTGCTATTCACTACTATGGGAGTTACGGAAACAGCGTAGCTCAGCAAGCTACGCTGTTTTCTTCTTTTTGGTCGGAAATCACACGATTCAGCCACAACACAGAGAGTTAGAACAGGGTTTAGGGGGCCCCATTCTAGAGATAGGTGGGACCCGCATCTATCTGACATTTATGACACATCCTGTGGATATGTCATAAATGTCCCTAAAGGGAAAACACTTTAAATGCTGAAAGTGAAGAGGAAGTGTAGGAGGGAACGGAATTGATGCTACTTGGGGACTGTGAGAAGATTTCACGTCAGATGTCGCTGACTTTAGAATGCCTAAAGCACACCTCCCAACCGTCCTGGATTCAGCGGGACTGTCCGGAATTCCTCAGGACGCAGATACAGTTGAAACCAATGCTGTAGCAAGGTACCGTCAGCTCCCTGCTTCAGCATTCACTGTGTGAAGCGACCATGAGTCGCTCGGCACAGACAGGCGCGGTGGAATGACGTCATCATGCCTGTCTGTGCCGAGCCACTCATAGTACAGAGCAGAGGGACATCTTCCAAATAGGAATGGGGCTAGGTACGTATTTATTGTATCATTTTTTTTAGGCATTATACTGTATGGGGGCAGCAATGGGGGCATTATACTGTATGGGGCATTATACTTTATGGTGGCATGTATGGGGCATTATATTACATGGTGGCAGCTAAGGGGACATTATACTGTATGGGTGTAACTGGGGGCATTATACTGTATGGGGCAGCTATGGGGGCATTATAATATATGGGGGCAGCTATGGGAACATTATACTGTATAGGGGCAGCTATTAGAATATCATGCTGTATGGGGGCAGCTATGGAGCATTATACTGTATAGGGGCAGCTATGAGGACATTATGCGCTAGGGGGTCAGCTATGGAGCATTATACTGTATGGGGCAGCTATGGGGGCATTATACTGTATGGGGGCATCTTTGGGAGTATTATACTGTATGGGAGCAGTTTTGGGGGCATCATACTGTATGAAGTTCACTGAAGTAACAATAAAGTAAAAAATACCTTTTAATTAGTAACTAGTTAAAAACAGGGGTAACACACCACTGTGACATAAGCCCCACCGTGATTGTTAAAAAACGTATTAAACAAAAAACACTGAGTCATTGTGATACATCTAACTCGGTGTTTATAACAATATTATGTCTGGAAACAGCATATATCCAGGGCACATCAGTAGTACAATCCCAAAATAAAGCACAGGCGTCCGAATAGATCGGGTCTCCTAGTGCTGGGTGTAACACGATATGACTATCCCCAATGCAAACATTCCATAAATAGAACAACGACCCTACGCGTTTCAGGTACTCATCCTCAGGGGTCCGTATAATGGTAACTCTGGCCTTCACACCAGCGATAGAATCCTTTAACAGCAGATATTCTGCTGTGCGTCACGGCAAAGATGCACGTATTGATGTCAACGGCATACTTCATTGCAGGCGCTACGTTACTATAAACGCTAAACTCCACCCCTCGTATTCTAGCGGCACACATGAACTGACCAATCCCCACACCCTCACGATTAGTGACACCTGCCCATGTGACCCCCCGCCGTCAGCTGACAACCAGGGGTCATCATCGGCCGCATCAAACCGCACGCGCAGGCGCAGTAGAAGTCAGGGACAATTCGCCCAGACTGCCAAAATAGGAGAAGGTAAGCGCTACACGATAATGGATTGTAAGTAAATCTCGCGGGACAGTTAAACACCGCAAGTAGGCTACCTCACAAAGCAACTAAAATTGTAATTAATCACATGTAGGGTGGAAGGAAATACGATCCCTCATGACATGGGGGACCGAGAGACGATCGCCGTTAAAAAACGGCAGACCAATAGGGCCATCTCAAACCTACATGTGTTGGGCAAAAATGAACTCACCCACCCCCTGGGCAACCCAAGGGAGATAGGTCGTCCATACGGAGTGTTAAATAAAACATGTATAATTAGTCTGCTCATTTAAACCTGCTGGATGTATGCATTCCAGTCTGTGGATCCATTGTGCTTCTTTGCGTAAAATCAGGTTATCCCAATCACCTCCTCTTTTGGGGGGTCTAACAAGTTCAATAGCTTGAAACTTTAAACATGCTGCCTGGCCTTGGTGTTTGGCATGCACATGCTTAGATATTGGGGTGTCCCTATCATGGACAATGTCTCCAACATGCTCCCTAATACGGCGACGAAATTGTCGTGCTGTTTTTCCCACATAGTTAAGGGGGCATGGACATGTGATTAGGTAGACCACTCCCGCAGTCTTGCAATTGACATAATCCCGAATAGTGTATTGTTTCTGTGTGGTGACGCTAGTGAAGCTATTACCTTTAAAAATGAAATCACAGGCTTTGCAGCTACCACACCTAAAGGTGCCTGGTATTTGTCTGTCCAGCCACGTGCCCCTAGGTGAAATGGGGTCAAAACAGCTGTGCATGACTCTGTCCCTTATATTTTTCCCTCTCCGATAGGTGACAGACGGCCTCTGTGTGATTTGATCTACCAGATCTGTATCAGAACTGAGAATACGCCAATACCTATTCAGTATCTGCATAATATCATTTTGTTTGGAATCATAGGTACCTATGAGTCTTGTGACCTGTTCTTCTTTCCGTTTTTTAGGGACCAGAAGACATTGCCTATCAGCATCCCTTGCTCCCTCATAGGCCTTCCTGATAACCCTCTCGGGGAAACCTCTGTCCTTCAATCTTGTTTTGAGCTCCTTGGCCTGGAACTCAAAATCACCCATAGAACTACAATTCCTACGTACTCTCATAAATTGGCCTTTTGGTATGCCACTTTTGAGGGAATGGGGATGACAGCTATTCCATTGCAGGAAACTATTTGTTGCTGTTTCTTTCCTATGTACCTTAGTGTGGATTGTGCCATCTGATGTTTTTGTGATTTTCAAATCTAAAAAAGACAATTCTTTCTCACTGATCTCACATGTGAATTTAAGTCCTACATCATTCTTATTGAGGGCTGCTACAAAATTATGGAACTCATCCGCTGTAGAGTTCCAGAGGATCAACACGTCATCAATATATCTAATCCATAATCCAACAGATGAAGTCCAATTGACAAATTTGTCCCCAAAGACAATTGTCTCCTCCCACCAGCCAAGAAATAAATTTGCATAGGTGGGAGCAGCAGGACTCCCCATTGCAGTACCACATTTCTGATGGAAAATTTTGTCTTCAAAAATAAATATATTTCTTTCAAGAACAAACTGTAATAACTGCATGACAAACTGGTTATGAGCTACAAACTGGGTACCTCTAGATCCCAAATAGTACTCGACCGCTTTATAGCCACATTTGTGCGGTATGGATGAATACAACGCCTCGACATCCAGACTCGCCAAAATTGTATCTTTCTCCAGGGAAATGCCATCAATCTGTTTCAGGACATCCATTGTGTCACGCACATATGATGTGAGACTCAAAACAAAGGGACGCAACACTTGGTCAACATACGTGCTCACATTCTGAGTTAAATTATTTATGCCTGAAACAATAGGTCTGCCACGTAAAGGAGGATAACCTTTGTGGATTTTGGGCAGGCTATAGAAACACGCCATAACAGGAAATTGTGGGTATAAAAACCCAAATTCCCCTGCACTAATCAAAGATCTGCTCTTTGCATCACTCAAAATGCTCAGCAACTCTTTCTTGAATAATGCCGTGGGGTTATCCTTTAAAATGGTATAGCAGTCATGGTTAAATAAAATGTCCTCACACATCTTCTTATAGCCATCCCTGCTCATGACCACAATGTTCCCACCTTTATCGGATGATTTGAGAACAATATTCTCTTTTTTCTCTAAAGTGGTCAGAGCTAATCGTTCAGACCAAGACAAATTATTATCCATTCCCCTGCTATCCTGACTGAGACTTTTGATCTCATCTCCCACCATATCCACAAATAAATCCACATTGGTAAAGTCTCCTATAGGTGGCAATTTCCTACTCTTCATTTTAAGGTTGGTGAAGTGTTGCGTCCCTTTGTTTTGAGTCTCACATCATATGTGCGTGACACAATGGATGTCCTGAAACAGATTGATGGCATTTCCCTGGAGAAAGATACAATTTTGGCGAGTCTGGATGTCGAGGCGTTGTATTCATCCATACCGCACAAATGTGGCTATAAAGCGGTCGAGTACTATTTGGGATCTAGAGGTACCCAGTTTGTAGCTCATAACCAGTTTGTCATGCAGTTATTACAGTTTGTTCTTGAAAGAAATATATTTATTTTTGAAGACAAAATTTTCCATCAGAAATGTGGTACTGCAATGGGGAGTCCTGCTGCTCCCACCTATGCAAATTTATTTCTTGGCTGGTGGGAGGAGACAATTGTCTTTGGGGACAAATTTGTCAATTGGACTTCATCTGTTGGATTATGGATTAGATATATTGATGACGTGTTGATCCTCTGGAACTCTACAGCGGATGAGTTCCATAATTTTGTAGCAGCCCTCAATAAGAATGATGTAGGACTTAAATTCACATGTGAGATCAGTGAGAAAGAATTGTCTTTTTTAGATTTGAAAATCACAAAAACATCAGATGGCACAATCCACACTAAGGTACATAGGAAAGAAACAGCAACAAATAGTTTCCTGCAATGGAATAGCTGTCATCCCCATTCCCTCAAAAGTGGCATACCAAAAGGCCAATTTATGAGAGTACGTAGGAATTGTAGTTCTATGGGTGATTTTGAGTTCCAGGCCAAGGAGCTCAAAACAAGATTGAAGGACAGAGGTTTCCCCGAGAGGGTTATCAGGAAGGCCTATGAGGGAGCAAGGGATGCTGATAGGCAATGTCTTCTGGTCCCTAAAAAACGGAAAGAAGAACAGGTCACAAGACTCATAGGTACCTATGATTCCAAACAAAATGATATTATGCAGATACTGAATAGGTATTGGCGTATTCTCAGTTCTGATACAGATCTGGTAGATCAAATCACACAGAGGCCGTCTGTCACCTATCGGAGAGGGAAAAATATAAGGGACAGAGTCATGCACAGCTGTTTTGACCCCATTTCACCTAGGGGCACGTGGCTGGACAGACAAATACCAGGCACCTTTAGGTGTGGTAGCTGCAAAGCCTGTGATTTCATTTTTAAAGGTAATAGCTTCACTAGCGTCACCACACAGAAACAATACACTATTCGGGATTATGTCAATTGCAAGACTGCGGGAGTGGTCTACCTAATCACATGTCCATGCCCCCTTAACTATGTGGGAAAAACAGCACGACAATTTCGTCGCCGTATTAGGGAGCATGTTGGAGACATTGTCCATGATAGGGACACCCCAATATCTAAGCATGTGCATGCCAAACACCAAGGCCAGGCAGCATGTTTAAAGTTTCAAGCTATTGAACTTGTTAGACCCCCCAAAAGAGGAGGTGATTGGGATAACCTGATTTTACGCAAAGAAGCACAATGGATCCACAGACTGGAATGCATACATCCAGCAGGTTTAAATGAGCAGACTAATTATACATGTTTTATTTAACACTCCGTATGGACGACCTATCTCCCTTGGGTTGCCCAGGGGGTGGGTGAGTTCATTTTTGCCCAACACATGTAGGTTTGAGATGGCCCTATTGGTCTGCCGTTTTTTAACGGCGATCGTCTCTCGGTCCCCCATGTCATGAGGGATCGTATTTCCTTCCACCCTACATGTGATTAATTACAATTTTAGTTGCTTTGTGAGGTAGCCTACTTGCGGTGTTTAACTGTCCCGCGAGATTTACTTACAATCCATTATCGTGTAGCGCTTACCTTCTCCTATTTTGGCAGTCTGGGCGAATTGTCCCTGACTTCTACTGCGCCTGCGCGTGCGGTTTGATGCGGCCGATGATGACCCCTGGTTGTCAGCTGACGGCGGGGGGTCACATGGGCAGGTGTCACTAATCGTGAGGGTGTGGGGATTGGTCAGTTCATGTTTGCCGCTAGAATACGAGGGGTGGAGTTTAGCGTTTATAGTAACGTAGCGCCTGCAATGAAGTATGCCGTTGACATCAATACGTGCATCTTTGCCGTGACGCACAGCAGAATATCTGCTGTTAAAGGATTCTATCGCTGGTGTGAAGGCCAGAGTTACCATTATACGGACCCCTGAGGATGAGTACCTGAAACGCGTAGGGTCGTTGTTCTATTTATGGAATGTTTGCATTGGGGATAGTCATATCGTGTTACACCCAGCACTAGGAGACCCGATCTATTCGGACGCCTGTGCTTTATTTTGGGATTGTACTACTGATGTGCCCTGGATATATGCTGTTTCCAGACATAATATTGTTATAAACACCGAGTTAGATGTATCACAATGACTCAGTGTTTTTTGTTTAATACGTTTTTTAACAATCACGGTGGGGCTTATGTCACAGTGGTGTGTTACCCCTGTTTTTAACTAGTTACTAATTAAAAGGTATTTTTTACTTTATTGTTACTTCAGTGAACTATATAATTTTCTCATATTGTGGGAGCACAATTAGATTTCTATCAAACTAGACAGTGAAATTACATCATACTGTATGAGGAATTTGTGTGGACATTATACTGTATGGGGGCATCTGTATGGGTAATTTGTGTGGGCATTATACTGTATGGGGGCATCTGTATGGGCATTAAACTGTATGGGGCAGCAATGGGAGCATTATATTGTATGGGGCATCTGTGGGCATTATACTGTATGGGGCAGCTATGGGGGGCATTATGCTGTATGGGGCAGCTATCGGACATTATACTGTAAGGGTGTGGGCATTATACTTATGAGGGCATCTGTGTTGACTTTATACTGCATGGGTGCATATATTGTGGCATTATACTGCATGGGGGCAGCTATGGGGCATTATATAGTGTCAGGGCAGCTATTTGCCATTATGCTGTGTGGGAGGCACAATAGGCAATTAAACTGTGTGGGGGGCAGCTATAGGGGCATTATACTGTGTGTGGGGTTCTATGGGGGCATTATACTGTGGGGAGGCACTATGGGAGCATGATACTGTGTGGGCTGAACCGGGTGTGTATTGGCAGAGATTGGGTGGGGTTAGAGGCGTATATAAGCAGGGAAAAAATTAGCAAAACTTGAAATTTTGGAGGTATACCTAAAATCATATTCCTTTGCTCCACCATATCACTGACCATATCATAAACATATTTAATGTTGAAGTCTGCTCTGCCTCCTAGTGTCTTTTTTTATGTTAGATTTCAAATTTATTAAATTGTGGGCTGCTCTGTCTCTTAGTGACCTACACAAACGTGGGGCCACGCTCGAGGGGATCTCGGAAACCGGACAACCGACAATCACAGGGTGAAACAGACGACCCAGGACTGCCCACTGAAGGAGCCTGATCACCTCCACAATAACACGGTAAGTCAGTTGATTTTATAAATCTTCAACTTATCTGTGTTAGTGGACGGTCTTGTGGGAATCTGTAGAACCCTGGTCGATTGCCTGCATTAGCTCAGGCGACATCGCCACTGTGTGGTCACGTACCCGTAAGAAATTAGTCGCGCCCGACTAACCATCCTCTGGGTAATTAGGGAGTAGATAGACAATATAACCTGTCTTATACAGGGGCACGCGGGCAGAATACATGTGCGATAAGTCATGGGTAGTATTATAACCTGTCTTATACAGGCGCACGCGGGGAGTAAACACTGATAAGTCGTGGGACAGGCGCACGTGGGGTGTATATAAAACACTGATAAGTCATGGGACAGGTGCACGCGGGGTGTGTAACGCACTGATAAGTCGTGTGATAAGTCGTAGGTAATATGTTGGCCAGACCATGGTGAAACCGGTCACCAGAGAGTTGCAGACCCAAAGTTGTTATATAAATTACGTGAAGGATATAGAAGGTTAGAATGGATGGTTTACAGTCCATATTCAAATCCTCAGGATCACCCGTACCCGGACGATCCTATTCGTATGATTTGGTGAAGCGAGGGGAAGGGAAACAGAAGAAATTGATGGAAGTGTGCGCAATGCATAAGGGAGGGCGGCTACAAGCCGGAGACTGGGCAAAAGGTATTCGAGAGAGCAAAGGGAAGTTTGAAATAAGAACGGCATTGTATGTTATATGTATTAGAAACCACAGGACCAGCCGCCGCCCTGTAATGGCGGCAGTCCCTCATGTTGGGTGTGTCATCATTGTGGGCAGCAAAACCCCCCTCACAGCTGAGCAATGTGCTTCCTGTGGGAGAGGCTGCCCCCCACCCCCTGATGAGGTCATGCCCGGCCCAATCAAATCAGTATGAAATGATAGCCTTGTTAATTTTGTCATTTCCCTCAGTAAAGAGCTGACAGTAACACATGCTGAAGTGTTTTCTTCTATTCTAGATTCTGTCCCAGGGGTGCAGGACGCTGTGCACTGGTGAAAAGACACGTCATCATAATATAGAGATAGTGGCCGACAGATTGTATACAGTTACAGATTGTGTGTTTGATGTTTTGAACGTAGATAATTCCTATACAATAGTGTGATGAATAATTGCAGATACGTACGTTCTCTTGTGTTGTTGTACAGATGTGTGACTCTTGGAGGTTGATTGTATGGGAGAATTTTTGCCGGCATTGAAATTGTTAAGATTGTGAGAACAGAAGCTGTGAGGAGTGAGTGCGTGACCCCCTCCTGTACAATGCGATGACTGATATTGATTATATGGAGGAGGGGGGCTATATGATGTGTGAAGTCTGAAAAGCAGACTGGTATATAGAGCGTGGACTGATGAGACAAGTGATTACAATATTGCACTGATTTTAGATCTATATTGTATGCTCTTATTTTTAACAGCAGTAATGTCTAAAAAAAAATTCTTGGTGTTTTGTGTATGGGGTTAAAATCAGTTTATTTATTTTTTCTGTGTAAAGGAAAGTTTCTTATCTTTGCGCATGCGCTATTGTCCGTAACTTCACCCTGCGAGAAAAATATTACAGACCGCTGGATATGTCTGCAAAAAGATATAACAGTTACGCTGCATATTTATGTGTTATGATGTGATAAGATTTAATGTGTTTTGATGTTAATTCAAATGAATTAAAATACAGATATTGTGAGACACTGGGTCTTGAAAATGTATGTGACCCCACTGTTCCCTATTCTTGTATATAGTTTATTGGTTTGCAGTAATTAATATTACCAGATATATTATTTTCCGTTTTATTGAATAACTAATTACAATTGTTTTGTTTTTGTTTTTACACATGAGGCACGTGCTATAGTGCTTCCCAAATGTTATTTTGGAAAATGTGAGCTGTTTCCCAGGTAAATGGTTGCAAGTCATTTTAAAGATAAAATGTATTTTTGTCAGGGGAAAGTCATTTTTGTTCCAGGCTGTTGTGTATTACAGGGGGCCAAACTAGTGCCCCCCAGATAGAGTGCCCAACCTTATTATGTTGACATGTAGTTTTGAACTCTGCTACATTACTTTCGCAGAGTCCAAAAAGGGGGGAATGGTGAAGGGACTGATCAGGTACAATTTTGGTTTGTTTTGAATGAATGAATTTGGTTCCAGGAGATCCCCCTCCAGCAAATTTACACAAGAGGCCGAGGTCACTCACAGATGAGTCTTTACAGATTTAGGAGGGAAGGAGGTGAAAATTATCTGAACATTGTTAATTTTATGTAAAGATTTTAGTAATTTTCTATTTGTTTTTGTATTAATTAAGTATTTACAGAACCTGATAAAAGTGAGATTCTCACAGTGTTCTGGATTATCAGATGAGTGTGGAGAAGTGTATAACATTTGTTTTTATTTTTGAGAATAAAGACGCCACCCCTTTGAAATGTTCTATCTATATGTGACGTGGGTTTTTAATGTAAATTTGTAATGTAGAGATACTTGATCATATACAGTATGTACAAGACAGGATACGAGGCACCAGGTAAATTATCCAGAAACCACTCTTACCTTCTCATTCATCTCAAGGAGCAGAGCTGGAGGTGCTCACTGGATCTTGTAACCTGGCAGAAGGTAAGACGGCCGACATTTACACTGACTCTAGGTACGCTTTTGGCATCGCCCACAATTATGGGCCCATTAGTAGTAGGAACTTTATTGGATCATCGGGTAAACCAATTGAGAGAGCAAGAGATGACAGACCTGACAACAAGAGAATGTGCAGCCAGGTATCAGTAAATTGGCTTGTCCCTGGATACAATAATGCCAACACTAGGTTTGTAGCAGCCTGCATGATATGCGCACGGCATGACATAGGTAAAACAGCAAAGGTACCTGTGAAAAGTGCAGCCCGGCCAGATTACCCGTCCCAGCGACTGCAGAACATACAACTACACGAGGTAGAAGTGTATGCAGGGGCGTATCTAGGGGGGGGGCAGGCGGGGCATGTGCCCCGGGCGCAATGGAAGGGGGGGGGCGCCGAAGAGCAGCTGATCGCTGCTGACAGGCGCCCCGTATGTCGGACACCTGCAGCAGCTTAGGAAGAGCCAGGAAATTAGGGCGTTCTAACTGGACCAGTCCAGTCACCTTACCTGTCACCTGACCTCACGTCAGTGACATGAGGTCAGATGACTCAGGTCAGGGGACAGGTCCACTCCCGTGCTGCAGCCTCCCTGCATCTGCCTCCACTCTGTGCTCTGCGAGAAGCAGAGAGGAAGCTCCGCCCACAGCCCGTCCTGACCTCTCAGCAAGGAGACATGGTGAGTGTCTGTGTGTGTGTGTGTGTGTGTGTGTGTGTGTGTGTAGTGTGAATACAGTATGTGTCTCTGTGTTTGTATGTGTATATGTTACAGTGTGTGTGTGTGTGTGTGTGTGTGTGTGCGTGTGTGTCTCTGTCTGTCTGTGTCTCTGCATGTGTTTGTCTCTTATATCTACTACATTATCAGTACTCAGAAAGTTATCAGTGTGTTATCTGTAGTGTTACATAGGACCGCAGGTAACATCTACTACATTATCTGTACTGTGTAGCAGAGCTGAAATTGTAATTTAGCACAATGTGTTATCTGTGGTGTTACATAGGACTGCAGGGGACACAACTACATTATCAGTACTCAGAGAGTTATCACTATGTGTTATCTGTGGTGTTACATAGGACTGCAGGCAACAGCTACTACATTATCTGTAATCAGAGTTATCACTGTGTTATCTGTGGTGTTACATAGGACTGCAGGTGACATCTACTACATTATCTGTACTCCGGGAGTTATCACTGTGTACATATGTGCCTGTGTGCGTATATATGGGTCTGTTTGTGAATGTGTCTTTGTGCTTGTATATATGTGCCTTTTATGTATTTGTATATGTTCCTGTCTGTGTATTTATCTGCCGGGGTGTGTGTGTGTGTGTGTGTGTGTGTGTGTGTGTGTGTATATGTGTTTGTACGTCTATATATTTACCTGTATGTATGTATTCCAGAATGTGTGTATGTATATTTGCCTGTATGTCTAAATATCTATCTTTTTATAAGTACAGTATATATGTTCTAGTGTGTCCATATATGTGGTTAATTTTTGGTTTGTGTAGGGGGCGGCAATAGAGAGTCATGCACAGGGCGCCATCCAAGCGAAGGCCGGCCCTGGCTGTCACCAACCCTAGTCAGAAGGAACTCTGCCGCTGCCTGCGCCGCATGACCTCCTCGGCTTCTCCGGTAAGTCACACCAGGCAGAGCGGAGAGTGGTAGCGGTAGGCTACCGCTCACCGGTCTGTTCACGGTGTGGCGCTAAGTACAAGGGGTGGGAGTGTGGCGCTATTTAAAACGGCGGAATGTGGCGCTATTTACAAGGGGGGGAGTGTGGCGCTATTTACAAAGGGGCAGCGGGCTGTGTGTGGCACTATCTACAAGGGGGGTGGAGTGTGCCGCTATCTACTAGGGGGGAAGCGGGCTGTGTGTGGCACTATCTAAAAGGGGGGGCTGTGTGTGCCACTATCTACAAGGGGGGCTGTGTGGCGCTATCTACAGGGGGCTGTGTGTGGCCTCTTTAATTTATTTTCTTTTAATTTATTTTTATGTTAATTAAATTATAGAACTATATCGCTTGTAAAACGTAGAAATGCTTTTATACTCGAGTTACATTAAAAAAATTGTGAAAAAAAATTACACCTCATTGATTGGTAGGGAAAGAAAAAATGGCGAGGGGGAAGGAGATGTTGGGAAATAAGTTGTGGGGGGCGCCAATCTGAATCTTTGCCCCGGGTGCAGGAGAACCTAGCTACGCCTCTGGTGTATGACAATGTGCTCGTGTGTGTAGACCTGTTCTCAGGGTGGTCTGAAGCCCGGCCGGTATCTTCCCCACTGCAGACGTTGTGTGTAGTGACAGGGGAACAGTGTTATCCCAAGTATTGAACAGGTGTTTGTACAATGATAAGATGTCAGCAGTTCTCCAGATGTTGTTCCAAAGTTAGTTTGTTTAATAACGATATTCAAAAAGTGTTGTGGGAATATGAAATACTGAGGTTAAGTTTTATGTAAAGTTCTGGACCAGCCTTAGCATTGGAGGCATGCGTCAGTATTATGTTTGTGTAAATGATAACTTCTCAGTGCAGGTAGATTCCCATTTGAAAATATTTTTGTTGTGAAAGGAAAATTTTTAGAGCAGAGAATTCTGTGCAGTGTATATATATATATATATATATATATATACATATATATATATATAAAGAAGTAAAATGAGTTTGCATGTATCACTTCTAGTTATTGCTCAATCTGAAAGTTTAATGTAAAGATGTTATTTGTTAATGTTTTTCTTCAAATTAATTATCTGATTAAGATCAATTACTGATTATGCGATGAAAAGACTGTTCTCCACAGGAAGTCTCCAACTGGAAGCGGAAGGCGTGAGAACCAGATTCTAACAGAATGTGGGCGGATAAAGGAAGGTAAACCGGTAGCACCCAAGGCACTCTTGATGGCACTTGCATTGATGGTGTATGACCTCACATATGCCCCAAGACTGCAAGGATCCATGTGGTAAGATCTAATTGATATGTCGCAGGCTTTACAGCTGACGCTGCCAAATTCTGTTAGAGCTGTTTGATTTGCCTACAGAACAGTCCTGGCAGACCGGGGGCCAACCTTATCATACCCGCCTCCCACAAAGAGAACCGAACTTGAGAGGCTTTCCCAGGTAAAACGAACCAGAGTAGGGGGGGAAAAATTGGTTTGAGACACTTGTCAGATAAACATGTGGAATCTGTGTATATTTCTGTGAATAGGAGCTGTTCCAGGTAATCAGCTGAGAATAAGATATAAATCCTGCTGGAAAGTGTAAACACCAAGTGCAAATACAATGTACCCAGTAATTACACATCATCTAGGTGCCCTGTCCAGTGGAATAGAGAAGTTTTTCTTATATAAAGGTGTTTGACCCAAAACCCAAAACCTGAGGGTGATAGCATGAGATTGGTGATAGCATTATATTATTAATTGAGGCCCTATTGTTTAGATTGTCTGAGGTTTATAATTATAATGTGTGTAAATATGCCGTGGCACTGCAAATTACAATCTGAGGTGTTTTATGTGGAGGTGTGGGGTGAAGGTCACTGGTTGTTGTCACTCATATGTAAGAAGTACATGGCAGCAATGAGAGCCCGGAGGTTATGTTATCTGGGTGTCTTTAGGTTTGGGGAAAATGCTGCCCATGCATGACCAGTTGTGTCTGCAGGGGTAAAAGTCCCATTAGGACAGTAAGTGACAGTGCGACAATTATTACCATTAATAAAAATGTAGACTGGATTAATTATATATATTACAACCAGCAGCGGTTTGTAGATTATACCAAGACAACCATCCTGTATCCTGAGGAGAATAGGGAAAGTTAGGACCACTCCGAAACCTTGGAAGTCCAGGTACAAAGGGGGGTTACTCATAAGGAGTTGCTCGTCTCAAGCTGGTGAAGAAATCCAAAATCCCTACCCGTCTGGTTCGAGTGGTCAGTAGTAGGTTGCTAGGCAAGACTCAGGGATAGAGTAATAATATTTTTAGGGGGGATTGTCAGGGATCATTACCATGTATATTGTTTGCAAAAATATTATCCTTACACATATATATATATATCAGTATATTACAGTATTATGGAACAATGGAGGCTGTATGAGGAACACACCTATGGAAGACACCGCCCCTGGAATGCAAGAGGAGTGTACAGAAGAACTTACAGCTGAATAGAGCCAATGGAGCTTAAGCACGTCCCACCTTCCTACATTTTTTGTAACTCTTTGTTCAATAAAAAGTTAGTTGTCCTTCCTACTTCACTGAGGGAGGATCTGTACCAACATTTGTCTGCTTGGTATAATTCTTCCAAGCATGCGATCAGTTTCCAATTTACAGAGGTGGCTATTCGGTGTAAAAAAACAGGGAAAAGGAAGTTTAACCCTGACACATTTTCCACAATATTTTGTAAGTCCCCTCCTTTACTACAATTATGGCTGTGGATATTTGCGGCTCCGTATTAAAAATGACATGAAAATAAAAGTAAGTGCCTATATATAACAACATATTTTGCAGTGATTGGCTTTTAAAAAATATAAAGCATAAAACTACCTGTTTGGTAATGTAATTCTGTGAATTTTCATCTGTCCTGCATTCCAATGTTTTCGTCTGTGATGATCTAGATTAAAAAGAAAGTTTGCTTTTAATAAGTTACCAAAGAAAAGAAATGTGTACATATTATTCACCATACAACACCCCTTTTAAGGTCCTTTTACACGTCCCGATCCCGGACGGAAAAACGAGCACCGATCGACGGTGCAGCACGTCAATCGGCGCTTGTTGACTCCATTCTCAAGGACCAACGATTGCTAATGTATGGGGATGAGCGATGGTTAATACGATCATTTGTCCCAGTGCATTTGCATCATGTCAGCAGTACATCTTCCTGTTTACACAGCGGGTGTGCTGCTGACTAGCGACCATTTTTATTACCACATTTTTTTGGCTGGAGCGGGGTTTCCTGCTCCAGCCTGCATGGCCGTGAAAAGCCATATTGGTGGTCACTAGGGGGTTAAGATCTCGATACAGCATCGCAATATGGTTAAAGAGGTTGTCCGAGATACCATCATATTTTCAAAAAACCCTTTAATGCATGTAAATTATAAATGTAAATACATTTGTAATATACTTAAGTTTTCCAAAGTGGCCCCGTTTCCAGATCCTGCCATGGGGAACTTGACTGGCGACGTCACTCTCTGCTCTGGCTCTGCCGCTTTGTTGATCTTGAATTCTTTGCCGGGTATACGACACGTCACTTGTGACGTGGTGTATATCGGCTTGTTCTGTTGTAACGCGCATGTGCGGCCCCTGCTGTTATCTTGAGAACAGCAGGGACCGCAAGAACAGCAGTGACAGCGCATGCTCGTTACTGGCTGTGAAGCAGAACAAGCCGATATACACCACATGACAAGCGACGTGTCGTATACCATCCAAGGTCTCTCTGGTACGAGACCATGTGATCGGGATACAACACGACAGTGGAGGAGGCTGAAAACGTGACGTCAGAGCTCATGTGATCAGAAGGAAAAAGCATCCAGAGCGGAGAACAGAAGCAAGATTGCACGGGTAAGTATATTATGCAATTGTAAATATGTGCAATGTGGTTTTAAATGTACAAAAAAAAAAATCTCGGACAACCCCTTTAAGGTCTGCACTTCGACTTGCCATTCCATCCTTAATTTTTTTTCTTTAGGGTATGTTCACACGGCCAAATTTCAGACGTATACGAGGCGTATTATGCCTCGTTTTACGTCTGAAAATACGGCTCCAATGCGTCGGCAAACATCTGCCCATTCATTTGAATGGGTTTGCCGACGTACTGTGCAGACGACCTGTTATTTACGCGTCGTCGTTTGACAGCTGTCAAACGACGACGCGTAAAAATACAGCCTCGTCAAAAGAAGTGCAGGACACTTCTTTGGACGTTTTTGGAGCTGTTTCCTCATAGACTCCAGTGAAAACAGCTCCAAAAACGGACGTAAAAAACGCCGCGAAAACGGCGTGAAAACGCCGCGAAAAATGCGAGTTGGTCAAAAAACGTCTGAAAAGCAGGGTCTGTTTTCCCTTGAAAACAGCTCTGGATTTTCAGACGTTTTTGTTGACTACGTGTGAACATACCCTTAGTATTTCAGATATTTACTTGCTGGTGTGTGAGTCCTGTTGCATAACCCAATTTCAGCACAGCTTAAGCTGCTGGACACATAGCCTCACATTTGTCTCAACAACATTCTGTATAAAGTGGAGTTCATCATTTTCTCAATGGCAGCAATATTCCCAGGTGCTGTGGCAGCAAAAAAATTTAAATTATGACCCCCTCCATCACCATGCTTAAAATTTAGTATGTGGTGTTTGTGGTCATAAAATTTTAGAGTGTATCTGTTGGAATTTGTGCCTATTTAGCCAAAACAGCATTTGTGGGGACAGTCACTGCTGGTGGATGAGAAGGTCTGGCTTGCAATCAGCTTTCTAATTGATCCCAATTAACATTGCCTTTCACTGGAAATAAGGGTCCTAGCCCGAAGCTTGAAAAACATCCCTCCAACAAATTTTACAGTAGGCAATATGCATTCCAGTAGGTAGCGTTTTCCTGGCATCCGCCAAAAGCAAATTTGTCCATCAGATTGCCATATAGTAAAACACGTTTCCACTGCTCCAGAATCCAGTGGCGGCATGCTTTACACCAATTCAGCCGACAATTTACACATGTGATCTTAGGCTTGTGTGCAGCTGCTCAAACAAGGAAACACATTTCATGAAGCTCCTGATGCACATTTCAATTGCTATCAATTTGGTAATAATATATATCACATGTAAAAAAAAACTATGGTGTACTAACTGACATATAATGTTCCTCTTAGCGACTCATCTGCATTATGCAGTTACAGGTATGCATGGAAAATCTACTTTTCACTAAGGACAACACTGCTATTTTACCAATCTAGCATTTTGTTCACATCTGGTAATCCCGTTTTTCTGTTCCATCATCGGAGCAGTAAAATAAAATGCAATGCTGTGATAGATCTGTCACACAACGAACACCTATGTGAAGTAAGGCGGGATTCACACGACAGGGTTTCCCGGCCGGGTGCCGGCCGTTCATAAATCGGCCGGCACCCGGCTGCATTAGGAATAATAGACCCCTAATGGGGCTATTCACACAACCGATTTTTTGACGGGCCGGGAAAACCGGCCGTCAAAAAATGGGACATGCCCTATTTTCGGCCGGGTACCCGGCCGGCCGGCTCCCATAGAAGTCTATGGGGCCGGGTAATACACGGCCATCACCAGAATGTGTCCCGAGTGATGGCCGGGTCTACCGTCGCTCGTGCACTCTCTCCTCCTCACAGCGCAGAGTGCATGTGAGGAGGTGGAGTTGATGCCACTCGGATGAATGGCTACACTGGAGATACTGTGTGGCAGGGCCGGGGTGTACAGCAGGTGGAAGGGAGCGCTGCGCTGGCTCCCTTCCCCTGCTTGTTACGGTTCCCGACCGCTGGCTGTGTTTTTACGGCCAGCGGTCAGGGTCTTTAAAACCCGAGCCATAGACTTTTTACGGCTCGGGTTTTAACTTGCTGCCCGCGCGATCGGGCAGCTGAATGTCGGGTCTCCGGCTGTCAGTGACTGCCGGGGACCCTGAGGAGAGGATAGAAGCAGCTTTCGCTGCTTCTGTCTTCTCCGATGTCTTTTTACACAACGCTCAATGAGCGCTGTGTATAGGAATAGAGACAGCAGCAGCGGCGCTGTCTCTATTCCTCCCGGTGATCATGTGACTGGTCACATGATCGCCGGGTGCCGTTAGTGACAGATGGCTGCAGGGTCTTACTAGACCCAGCACAGCCCAGTTAGTGACAATCGTCACTATGAGAGGGCTGATTTCCCCTGTAACTGGGGCTGCTGTGCAGCTCCAGTTACAGTGGAAAAACATGGTGTAAAAGAAAGAAAAAAAATATTACAAGTTCCAAAAAGGTATTTTTTGACCTTTGAGGGACAGACCATAATAATAAAAAAATAAGTAAAGTGCAAAAAATTCATCCGATTAAAAAAAGGTCAGGGAAAAAAACGGATGCAAATTGGGTCCAAATCGGCCGGTAAAAACGGCAACACGGCCCGAAACGGAATCGGATGCAAACCGGATGCAAACCGGCTGGGAAAATCGGCCAAAAACGATTGTTTTTCTTGTGAAATTCTCGATAAGTTTGATGTGTCACATGACCCTCTTCCCATTGAAAAAACTAAAGTTGGATACAAAATGGCCGACTTCAAAATGGCCACCATGGTCAACACCCAGCTTGAAAAGTTTCCCCCCTCCCATATACTAATGTGCCACAAACAGGACGTTAATATCACCAACCATTCCCATTTTATTTAGGTGTATCCATATAAATGGCCCACCCTGTAGATCTAACTAAAGTAATAACACGCAAACAGTTGTACTGTTCATGTCTTTTTATTGAGTACATTGAGTGAGCCTCCGCAGTGCAGGGAGAAAAGCTAAGTAAACCCTAGAATTTAATAACCTGTAGATCTCCCCTTTAGCAGCAATCACATCCACTAAACATTTCTTGTAGCTGAAAATAAGAATTGTACAACGTTGAGGAGGAATTTTTGACCAATCCTCCATACAAATGTGTTTCAGTTCATCAATATTTTTGGGATGCCTTGTGTGTACAGCCGTCTTCAGGTCATGCCACAGCATCTCAATAGTGTTAAGGTCAGGACTCTGACTTGGCCATTCCAAAACACAAATCTTCTTTTTCAACCATTTCTTAGTTGATTTACTTGTGTGCCTTGGGTCATTGCCTTGTTGCATCACACAACATTTCTTCATCTTAACGAAATGTTATCGGCGCTGTAATGTAGATTACAGCAGTGTTTTTTTATTAAGAAAAACGATCAATTTTGACGGAGCTATGACCTATTTTAGATTTATGCTAACTGGGCGGGTTTTTACTTTTTGACCAAGTGGGCGTTGTGGAGAGAAGTGTATGACGCTGACCAATCAGCGTCATACACTTCTCTCCATTCATTTAGTCAGCACATCTTGATAGATCATGATGTATAGTCACATACTCACACATTAACGTTACTGACGCTGTAAGCTGTCGAGATCACGCTTGCTGTCATTAAGTCCCACACAAACATTACCGAAGTGTCGAGATTGTGAATAGACATCGCTTCCTGGCTGGAAGCGATGTCTATTCACTCTAAAGACACTTCAGTAACGTTAATGTGATCTAGCAAGATCACTATGTGCTGATTAAATGAATGGAGAGAAGTGTATGACGCTGATTGGTCAGCGTCATACACTTCTCTCCACAACACCCACTTAAATCTCGCGAGATCACGGAGCTAAACGAGATTCTGTTTCACTTGCCGGAATCTCACAAAAAAAGAGTCAGAAGTGTCAGGATTCTGAGTACACATGACGTCCAGGCTGAAATGTGTATTCATTATCAGGACACTGTAGTAATGTTAGGGCTTGTGTATGTAGCTGCACATAGTGATATAACTATATCGCTAGTGCAGTATAAATGAATGGAGAGGAGTGCATGATGCCGATTGGTCAGCGTCATGCACTCCTCTGTACAACGCCCACTTGGTCGAAAGTAAAAGTACGCCCACTTGGGCATTAAGAAAGCTCATTAGCATAAACCAAAATCGCTCCTAACGTTGTGAAAAAAAGATGTTTTTTTTTAATAAAAAGCATTACTGTCACCTACATTACAGCACCCATCTCCTTATATAGGAGATAGGGCATTTATAATGTGGTGACAGAGTCTCTTTAACGAGGGTTGTGTGTGTTTTTTTTTTTTTACTTTATTACTACCACCTTAGTAATGGCCGCTTGCTGATTGACAGCATCCATTACTAAGGGGGGCTTAGTGTTAGCCGGTGAAAAGGCTTAAACTAACCCCCAATATTACCCGGGTACCCACCGCCACCAGGGGTACCAAGAAGAGTCAGGAACTGTCAAATTCTCTGCTCTCAGAGCTGGTCTGAGAGGTAGACAAGGGTTAAAATCTTGAGTAGTTTGCTTGCTGTCAATCTCAATTATCCAATTTAGCCTCATATATAACTCCCCTGGTGCTAGACCTCTTTGCCAGAGATTCAATTCCTGTGGCTCATTTGTTCTTTGGCTGCTGTGAGTTGTAACTTTGTTGTCTGACCCCGGCTCCCCTGACCATTCTCTTGTATTACGATTTTGTACCTCATTTGATTTATTGTGTTTTCAACCTCAGACTGCCTGACTTATCTTGTGCTTCACTGCATTGTACTACGTTACCTCTCTGTTATTACCTCTTCTTGTCTGACTACTCTACCTGTCCACTTCCCCTGTCTGCTCCACCTACTAGCAGCTGCCAGGCGAAAGCAAGTTTTGCTTTCACCTGCAGGAGCATTCCTTTTCATCTGCTCCTTCTCAGGTTTTTTGCATGTCCCAAAAAGTGGGATCGCCTTTATCAGGGTGGTAGTTCCGCTGCAGGCAGGGTCCCAGTCTGCAGGGACGTTCTAGGGTGAGTTTGCCACCTGGCAGCCTGACAGGGTCTGTCCTTTTCCCCTACGGGTAAATTTGATCTCTTTACCACTATTAAGGATTTGGCTCTTTTTTCTAGAAAACTACTGTTTAAAAAACATTTTGGTAGAAGGGATTATAGTGCTGCTATGGGTTCCCCGGCAGAGAGACAGGCATTTGATGCCCTTCTATCACTTCTAGAGGAACAGGAGGCTCACACTGATCCCAGACTTCCCATGCATCTGTGCCGCCGCTCCCAACATTTCCCCCCTTTCACTCTATGCCCCTCAGTGGATATTTTTTTCAAACTAGTCAAGAAGGATCTGGAAAGTATTTCCGAGTCTAGGACATCATGCAATCTCAACTATAAGGAGAGGCAGGCTGTTCTGGAACTTAGAAAACTTAGGGATGTTATTATTAAACCAGCTGATAAGGGGGGCAATGTTGTATTATGGCCGGCACAGATGTATGAATGTGAGGCCTTTCGTCAACTAGATATGAGCCATTGTTACCGTAGGTTACCATCGGATCCTACGCTAGCCTTTAAAGCAGAACTAGATAGTTTATTGCAACGTGGTGTGGATTCAAATATTATCAACTCCAAATTAAGAGATGGTCTTTCCGTGGACTTTCCCATTAAGCCCACTTTTTATTTACTGCCTAAAGTGCATAAAAATGTCATCTGCCCTCCCGGGCGCCCAATAGTGTCAGGGATTGGAGGCTTATGTGAGAACATCTGCAGATTCGTGGATTTTTATCTACAGAAATGTGTGGAAACTGTGCCGTCATATATTAGGGATACCACGGATATGTTGCAACGTCTTGATGGGCTGTATCTTGAGGATGACATGCTTCTTGTTACATGTGACGTGGAGTCCCTGTACACATCTATATGCCATGACCACGGGATCCGAGCATCTAGACATTTTTTACAGATGACCAATCATGACCCGGATCTTGTTGAGTTTATTCTATGCCTTCTCGACTTTGCACTAACACACAATTTTTTTGTATTTAAGGACCGTCTCTTCCTACAGCTCCAGGGCACAGCAATGGGGGCCACTTGTGCGCCCTCATATGCTAATTTGTTCTTGGGGCTGTGGGAGTGGGAGACTGTGCAGCAGACTCCGGGTCATGATTCAGTGCTCCTGTGGTCACGGTATATAGATGATATACTATTCATCTGGCAGGGCTCCACGTCTAGCTTGGAATCTTTCCTCAATTCCCTTAATAGGAATGATATCAACATCAAATTGACGTGGCAGTTTAGCTTCACTTGCGTTGACTTTCTGGACATCAGGATTTGCAGAGATAATAGCGGTTTTATTTCTACCGATATTTTCAGAAAAAAAACTTCTACAAATGCCCTCCTCCATGCTACGTCTGCCCACTACCCAAAGGTTACAACATCCATACCCGTGGGCCAGTTTTTGAGGGCAAAGCGTATCTGCTCCAGTGACAGCAACTTTGAGCGTCAAGCTTTGGATCTTACAGCCAGATTCAAGAGTCGTGGGTACAGTCAGAGGGTCATTAAGAAAGGCTATCTAAGAGCTAAAAACTCAACTCGCGATGGACTTCTGGTGAGTAGACCCAAGAGACACAAAATAGATCAGAATGTCAGATTTATCACTACTTTCAACCCTCATTGGACTGAGATTCGTGATATTTTGCAAAAGCACTGGCGGGTCCTTCTCACTGATCGCGACTTGGCAGGGGTCTTACCCAGTTATCCCTCCATTACCTGGAGGCGGTCTAAAAATCTTAAGGACCTTCTGACTGCGAGTCACTATATCCCTAGTGCTCCCCCCAACCCGTTTGGGAGTAGAGGCCCTCCTTGGGGCTCGTATAACTGCGGCCATTGTTCTGCCTGTAAATATATTCTACGTACCTCTAACTTTTATAGCTCAAGTGGTAGGAAAGATTATAAAATTGTCTACCACATCACGTGTAATACCGTGGCTGTGGTGTACTTTGCTACCTGTCCGTGTGGGCTTATTTATGTTGGTATGACTACCAGGCAATTGAAGGTGCGGGTGCTGGAACACGTAAGTAAGATTAAATCGGCACTTACTGTCGTGGACATTGACAAACTCCAGCCTGTTGCCCGGCATTTTCGCGAGTTCCACTCCTGTAATCCAAAGGGTTTTGAGGTACGTGGAATTGACAAGATCTCTTTGGGCTGTAGAGGTGGTGATGTACGTATGGCGTTATTAAGAAAAGAGATGAAGTGGATCACGTTACTTAATACTGTAGCTCCATCTGGCTTAAATGAAGCCACTAGTTTTAGGCCTTTCTTGTAATCTTTTTAACCATGCGTGAATTTTATTTTCTCTAGGGTTTTTTTCTTGTGTTTTATACTTACTTTTGTATATTGCAGTTTATCTTGTCCAGTGAGTGGGTCTACTTCTCTATATGTCTACGAGGATCGCATATGGCCTTTATTGCAAACCAGAAGTGGAGAAGTTATACACATATTGTAATTTTGATGTATTGTGTATTTGTTGTATCATTTCTGCCAATGTGTGTATTTTTCTAAAAAAAACTTTTTTGGAGCGATTGCTGCGTTTTTCAACTAACTATATAAGAATATATTTCCATTTATATATGTATTTTTTATATATATTGTGTAGCACTTTATATCTATTTTTGGTATATTTGATGTTGCAGCATTTTGTACATCCACCAATGTATCTATATGTGTGTATTTTTGCCGATACTGTGGATTCCATTGTATTATTATATTTTGGGTTCCACTTTGTCGGCTTTCCATCTGTTGTATATAGTGGGATATATGGGATGGAGTATATTGATGTACTTTAAACATTTTGATGTATTTTGTTTCATGTATATTTATTTATATATATATATATATATGTATTCACTTGTCACCATTTCATTATCTAATTTTTGTACCATGTACATTTATTCTTATAGGGTGTTTGGGAATTGCCCATTCACATTCATGTATACCACTTTTCACACGATTTATTATATTTATTATGTTATTATTTTATTTAATGCCCTCCCCCCCCTCCTTTTTTACATTTGTTTCACTTTTCTACTGGATCACAGTCCACTTACTTTTTCCTTTTGTGCACAGTCTTGTCATATGTGTTCTTTCTCCCGTCCTATTTTAATTTTATTACTTTTAGTTTCGCGATCCCCGGTATTTTGTGTATTTTTTACATCTTGTTCTATCTACATGTACCCTCTATTGCTAGATTCCGTTGAATGTATTGCATTCTCGTAGTTACTCCCCACTCCTAAACTGCTATTGTGTTAGTCTTGTTTTCTGTTGTCTCCCCTGTGGTGTCCGCACAGACGCTCGGTTGCGCATGCGCAGTGTGGCCTACATCCGGGAGTGCCGCTTAGCGTCTTACGTCGCTATGGTGATCTTTCATCATGCGGCGTCCTCTCCATCTGACGCGCGGCGCGTCCCGTGATGTGGGCGTCACTGGGCGTGTGTTCTGAGCGCCGATTTGCGCTCATCACAGGTGAGCCTAACTTTATGTCCTCTATTTATAACCCTGGAGTACCATTTTAAATTAGCCTCCTGACGAAGCCGGTCTATCGGGCGAAACGCGCGTCGAGGCGCTTGTTCACCCAGATCTTCTGATCCTCCACGCTCTTTCAACATGTCTCAGGGTATGTGTATGTGCTTTTGCTAAACCTATACTGACTTTTGGGCTATATTGTCTAACTATGGCAGCTGCATTTTTCTATAGCTATCTGAGCTACACTATCTCTTGATATACGTCAATAGCTACACTCTTTTCTTGTGCTGACTCTTATTTAGCAGTATACATATATCTATTTAGTTATACTGCGCTGTCTTTATACGTATTATGGTATACATATCGATTTAGCTGCACCCTTTCTGTGCTGGCTCTGACGTTTTATCATTATATGCATGCTGCCACATGTTATCCTGCCCCCCCCTTTTTGTATAGGTTCTGATATTGTACAGGCCACCTTCTCATTTCTATTTGCTACATGTGGGATTTATATTACACACCCCTGGGCTTGTGTTATTATTGGATATTATTTGAGCGTGTGAGTGATTATTAGTATATGGTTGATTCTGTTGGTCATGGTCTTTTCTATCTGACCCTGCTGTATATGTCTCCGTATATGCTGTATTATCTCTCTTTTTCTATTACTGTGTTATTTTGTCATTATATTTAATAAAGATATTCTTTGTGCTTTTTATATTGAGTACAATATTTTTTTAAGGGATATGTCCCATCTGGTTCGTTGTTAGGTTCTATAGCCTGACAGCTTGCGCCAAGTCTGGTTGTCGGTGCGCTTTTTGCTGGACTGGTATTCTTGTCAGTGTTGTTACAGGTACTATCCAGTACCCGACTATCTGTAGTGATGGTCGGGTACTGGGGCGAACGCAGCCTACTATAATTAGGCTGGAAAAGCCCAAAAAGCCCAATATTTGGAAAAAACAATGTGGGGTATATATAGATAGATACATATATACATACACACATATACATTTTTTTTGGAGGACACATGTATTGGGGCTATTGCCCCTGATGTTTTAAGACCTTCGTGACACCCCTGGTTGCTAGTGCTGCATTGTTGGGTCACTTAGGAGACCCTGCGATGAGGCTGCAGGCTATCGGTCATGAGAAGAAGTTTGGGGGGCCCCAAGAGGGACTTTTGCACCGGGGCCCATGAGCCTTTAGCTACGTCCCTGTGAAGTAGAATGGGTCACTGACCCTGAACACTGCTCTGTCTTCTACCACTTCCTCCCCCTCAGAAACAGAGCAGTGCCGTAGCCAATGGCACTGCAGGACTGTCCCATACCCTGTAGCCGTCCTGCAGTCCCATAGCGGTTGGCTACCTGGATTTCCTACATAGGATTTAAATGGGGGCATCATTTGAATTTTCACCTCAGGCAGCAAAAAAACTAGAATCGGCTCTGAGTGAGCCACACTGCAATGAGAGAATGTTCTTTGTCTAAATGCTTCAATAGTATTATTATTCACAGGCATTAGGCAAAGTTATATAAAGATATAGAAAGTAGAGTTGTCACGATACCAGAATTTGGACTTTGATACCAATACTTTGTGTAGTGTTGCGATTTTCGATACCAAAACGATACTTTGCCAACAGTAATAAAAGTTCTTCTATTTTCTGATGTGAGGCACAAGGTGTGATGAATTTTGAATGTGCCTCACATTAATAGTAATTAACCCCATCATGTTTCTCAGTCATAATGGGTTAATGTGTAAGGTACATGATGGGGTTAATCACTATTAGGGGTATGGTCACACGACCTATTTTCAGACGTAATTTAGGCATTTTACGCCTCGAATTACGCCTGAAAAGACGGCTCCATTACGCCTACAAACATCTGCCCATTGCCTGCAGTCGGTTTTACAATGTACTGTTCCTACAAGTATTTTTTTTACGCGTCACTGTCAAAATACGGCGCGTGAAATGACAGCTCGTCAAAAGAAGTGCAGGACACTTCTTGGGACGTTTTTGGAGCCGTTTTCTCATAGACTATTGAAAACAGCTCCAAAAATGGCCATGAAAAACGCGAGCTGCTCAAAAAACGTCTGAAAATCAGGAGCTGTTTTCCCTTGAAAACAGCTCCGTATTTTGAGACGTTTTTGACTTTGCGTGTGAACATACCCTTAATACACATACACATTAATAAGTGAAAGAAAGCCGTTTTTATATTTTATTTTTTTACAGCGTACACATCATAAATGACGCAAAAAATTGGTTGTGTAGGTTATTACGGCTGCGCCAATACCGAATGTGTATATTTTTTGTATTGAAACTTATTTTAATGTTTGTTGTAAAAATGTGTATGTGTATTTTTTTTATTTAACATTACTTTGTTTTAACTTTTTTATTTTTAAACTTTAATGTACTAGCATATATCTATATGCAAGTACGTTAGCCTGTGTACGAATAGTATACAGGCAGTTGTTAGGACATACTTAAGTATGCCCTAACAACAGGAAATATGGTAAGACAGCCCTGGGGTCCTTCAATGGACCCTGGGCTGTCTGCCCATATATGGTATGTCCCTCAAGCGAGCCGTTTAGTCTGCATCCATGGCTGACCTTACTATTGCCTCCTTCAATGTGAAGGGGCTGAATGTTCCTGAAAAGCGCGCGCAAATCCTACATCATCTACACAAGCGTAAGGTACACATTGCATGCTTCCAGGAAACACACTTTAACCCCTTCCCGACATTTGCCGTAAATGTACGTCATGGAAAGCATTGACTTCCCGCAAAATGCCGTATATTTACGGCAAACGGGAAAACAGTTATAAAAAAAAATTAGAAGGTTTTAAAGTAAAGATGGCTGCTGTTCATAACAGCAGGCCATCTGTACACGATGCCCAGGGTGGTGTCGCCTCCCCCCCCAGCATCGGCGATCGCCGCCATTGGCCGGTCAATTCAGACCGGCCAATTGCGGCCGTTTGCGGCTTTAGCCTATTACTGTGCCACAGGGTACAGTGATATGGTGGTGATTGGTGCTGTCTAGGACAGCACCAATCACTACCATCTTCCACGTAAAAAATGGCGGTGATGCCAGCCCCCCGATCGCTACGGTTGCACCGACCGACCAATCGCAGCCCTCATTCCGGTTAGGAACGGTGAGCAGAGCTGGTGTGACCGTCTGTGAAGCCAACTTACCGAATCTGAGGCCTTCTGTGCTGCGATCCTGCTGTGACGTCTTCACACGACTGCTTCCTGCTGCAGAGTGAACCGTAATCATCATCATCTGTGCTGCTGCTGATTTTTTTTTTTAGCAGCAGCAGCACTTGTTTTTTCCTAAACGTCTTATCCCTGTACCCTCCCCCCATCCCCCCTCCCCCTCTTTCCCTTTTTACGTCCTGCGGCTGCGGATCAGTGACCGCCAATTTTTGGCACAGGACTTTCTTTTTTTTTGTATTTTTGCACCTCCCTGTGTGCGCCCTGCGGCCACTGAGTGCTGATCAGTGACCGCCATCACTGATCAGCATCCGTGGTAATTTTTTTTGCCGCAAGTTTTTTTTTTTGGGGGGCCTTTTGTATTACTGCACCTTTTTTTTGCGTGCGCCCTGCGGCTACTGAGTGCTGAGTCTAATAATCAGCCTCAGTGGTAATTTGTTCACGCAGGTTTTTTTTTGGCCTTTTTTTTTTTTATAAAACTGTAAAAAAAAAAAAAAAAAAAGAGTAGCATTAGAGTAGCGGACCGTTTTGTAAAAAAAATATATAGCAGAAGTTATAGCTATATATTTTTTTATACAGTTTGAATAAATTTACATCTTATAGTCAGCGTCCATTTAGTGACGGACATTCAGTCCGTTCACTAAATTTTTGATAGCGTAGCGACAGTTTTAGTATAAATTTATATCTTCTAGTCAGCGTCCGTTTAGTGACGGACATTCAATCCGTTCACTAAATTTTTGATAGCGTAGCGACAGTTTTAGTATAAATTTATATCTTCTAGTCAGCGTCTGTTTAGTGACGGACATTCAGTCCGTTCACTAAATTTTTGATAGCGTAGCGACAGTTTTAGTATAAATTTATATCTTATAGTCAGCGTCCGTGAAGCACTACATACCCCCCTAATAAAAATGTCCCAATCATCCCAAAGGGTCTACTCAGCCGAGGAGGCATACGCCATCCTGGCCTCTGACACTGAATCGGCCAGCGAGGAAGAAGAGGAAATTGCCCCATTCATCTTGACCTCCTCCTCATCATCCTCATCCAGTGATGAGGAACCCCCACAAAGTCGCCCCAGGACATCAGCTCAGGCAACCCCCCAAATTAGTGATATTGTGTGGAACCCACCCCCTGATAATTATGAGCCTCACATTCCGGATTTCACAGGAAGCTCAGGAATTCGGTTAGAGACTGCAGGCCTCACGGAAATTGACTTTTTCAAGGTCTTTTTCTCTGAGGATTTGGTTAATTTAATGGTAACCCAAACAAATTTATACGCCCAGCAATTTTTAGCCCGAAACCCCACTTCATCATTTGCTAAGTGGACCCCCATAGAGGATGCAGAAATGATGACATTTTGGGGCCTTGTTCTACATATGGGCCTAGTAAAAAAGCCAGAGATTAGGCAATACTGGAGTGCAGACATTTTATACAGCACCCCATTATACCGCATGGCAATGACCCGGACACGATTTGAAATCAGTGCCCACCACATGATGACCCCACATACGATCGCCTTTTCAAAAGCAGGCCAGTCATTGATCATTTCTGCACCAAATTTCCTGAAGTGTACACCCCCGAAAAGAATATAGCAATAGACGAGTCCCTTGTACATTTTAAGGGGAGACTAAAATTCCGCCAATACCTGCCAAGCAAGAGGGCGAGGTACGGAATTAAAATGTACAAGCTGTGCGAGAGCAGCTCAGGGTACAACTATAGGTTTAGGGTTTATGAAGGGAAGGACACCAGGATAGAACCCCGAGAATGCCCACCTGCCCTGGGAGTTAGTGGGAAAATAGTGTGGGATTTGATGCACCCACTGCTGGACCAGGGTTATCACCTTTACGTGGATAACTTCTACACCAGCATCCCACTATTTAAATGCCTCTCCACCAGAAATACTTCAGCATGCGGCACCGTGCGCAAAAACCAGAGAGGCCTCTCTAAATATCTGATTGGGCAACCACTAAGAAAGGGAGAAAGCAGGGCACTACACAGCGATAACTTGTTGCTGGTCAAGTATAAGGACAAGAGGGATGTCCTTATGTTGACCACAATACATGGTTGCGGCAGCACCTCTGTACCTGTCCGAGGTACCACCACAATGACCTCCAAGCCAGATTGCATCCTCGGCTACAATAAGTACATGGGAGGGGTTGATCTCTCTGATCAAGTACTAAAGCCATACAGTGCCATGCGGAAAACAAAAGTGTGGTATAAAAAGCTGGCCGTGCACATGGTACAGATGGCATTTTATAACGCTTACGTGCTATACCAATGTGCAGGCCGGACACGGACATTCCTTAATTTTCAAGAGGTGGTTATCAAGGCCCTTGTATTTGGGAACCAGGAAGGGGAGGGCCCCAGTACTTCTAGATGCGATGATCCACGTATTGTACCAGGGCAACACTTTCCCGGCGAAATCCCCTCCACTGGTAAAAAGGGAAGGAGCCAAAAAAGGCGCAAAGTCTGTTACAAAAGGGGGAGAAGACGAGACACCATTTATCATTGTGAAACCTGCCCCGACAAACCTGGCCTGTGTATAAAGGAGTGCTTCAAAGTTTATCACACATCCATGGATTTTTAATTGGATCATTTATTTAAATGCTCACTATACCCCTAAATAATTTCCTTGAGCAGCATGATTTCCCAAAACGGGTCAATTTTGGGGTGTTTCCACAGTTTTTTCCCCTCAGGGGCTTTGCAAATGCAATATTGCCTCCGCAAACCATTCCTGATAAATTTGAGCTCCAAATGGCGTTCTTTCCCTTCTCAGCCTTGCCGAGTGTCCAAACAGCTGTTTATGACCACATGTGGGGTACTGTTTTACTCGGTAGAAATAGCTTTACAAATTTTGTAGAGCTTTTTCTCCTTTTGTCCTTGTGGAAATTAAAAAAAATATAGCTAAGCCTACATTTTATTTGAAAAAATGTAAATTTTCATTTTCACGACCTTCTTCCAATAATTTCTGCAAAAATCCTGTGGGGTCAAAATGCTCACTATACCCCTAGATAATTTCCTGAAGGTGTGTAGTTTCCAAAAATGGGGTCACTTGTGGGGGTTTCAACTGTTTTGTCCCCTCAGGGCTTTGCAAATGCGACATGGCCTCCGCAAACCATTCCTGATAAATTTGAGCTCCAAATGGCGTTCTTTCCCTTCTCAGCCTTGCCGTGTGTCCAAACAGCTGTTTATGACCACATGTGGGGTACTGTTTTACTTGGTAGAAATAGCTTTACAAATTTTGTAGAGCTTTTTCTCCTTTTGTCCTTGTGGAAATGAAAAAAAATATAGCTAAGCCTACATTTTATTTGAAAAAATGTAGATTTTCATTTTCACGTCCTACTTCCAATAATTTCTGCAAAAATCCTGTGGGGTCAAAATGCTCACTATACCCCTAGATAATTTTCTGAAGGGCTGTTGTTTCCAAAATGGGGTCACTTGTGGGGGGATTCCACTGTTTTGTCCCCACAGCGGCTTTGCAAATGCGACATGGCCTACGCAAACCATTCCTGCTAAATTTGAGCCCCAAAAGTCAAATGGCGTTCCTTCCCTTCTAAGCCCTGCCATGTGTCCAAACAGCAGTCTATGACCACATGTGGGGTACTGTTTTACTCGGGACAAACTGCTCTACAAATTGTGTGGTGCTTTAAGTCCTTGTGGGAATGAAAAAAAATTAGCTAAACCTACGTTTTATTGGGAAAAATGTAGATTTTCATTTTCACGTCCTACTTCCAATAATTTCTGCAAAAATCCTGTGGGGTCAAAATGCTCACTATACCCCTAGATAATTTCCTGAAGGGGTGTAGTTTCCAAAATGGGGTCACTTGTGGGGGGATTCCACTGTTTTGTCCCCTCAGGGGCTTTGCAAATGCGACATGGCCTCCGCAAACCATTCCTGCTAAATTTGAGCTCCAAAAGTCAAATGGCGTTCCTTCCCTTCTAAGCCCTGCCGTGTGTCCAAACAGCAGTCTATGACCACATGTGGGGTACTGTTTTACTCGGGACAAACTGCTCTACAAATTTTTTGGTGATTTTTTTCCTTAACCCCTTAATGACCGGGCCATTTTGCACGTTAATGACCAAGGATTATTTTTTGTTTTTTCACGGTCGCATTCCAAGAGTCGTAACTCTTTTTTTATTCCGTCGACATAGCTGTATAAGGGCTTGTTTTTTGCGGGACGAGTTGTATTTTGTAATTCTACCATTTTTAGATGCTTATAACATATTGATTAACTTTTATTAACTTTATTTTAGGAGAGAATTGAAAATAAGCAGCTATTCCAGCATTAATTTTCACGTTATAAATTTACGCCGTTTACTATGCAGCGTAAATAACATGTTAACTTTATTCTATGGGTCGGCACGATTACAGGGATACCAAATATGTAAAGGTTTTATATGTTTTTCCTACGTTTGCACAATAAAAACCCTTTTAGAAAAAAATTACTTGTTTTTGCATCGCCGCGTTCCAAGAGCCGTAACGTTTTTATTTTTCCGTCGATGTGGCCATACGTGGGCTTGATTTTTGCGGGACAATGTGTAGTTTTTATTAGTACTATTTTGGGGTACATAGGACTTATAGATTAACTTTTATTTTATTTTTTATGGGGGGAATGGGAGAAAAGAGAGAATTTTTACGTTGTTTTTTGCGTTTTCTTTGGACGCCGTTCATCCGGTGGTTTAATTAATATGTTCATTTTATTGGTCAAGATGTTACGATCGCGGGGATACCATATATGTGTATGTGTGATTTGTTTTGACCGTTTTACTAAATAAAACCACTTTTTGGGCCAAAAAAGTAGTTTTATTTGACTTTGACTGTAATTATTTATTTATTTTTTTCACAAACTTTATTTAACTGTTTTACATTTATTTTTTTTAGTCCCACCAGGGGACTTCACTATGCGATCTGCTGATCGCATATATAATGCTTTGGTATACTTCGTATACCAAAGCATTATTGCCTGTCAGTGTAAAACTGACAGGCAACCTGTTAGGTCATGCCTCCGACATCGCCTAACAGGCAGATGCTGAAGGCAGACCTGGGGGTCTTTGTTAGACCCCCGGCTGTCATGGAAACCCGACGGCGACCCGCGATGTGTTTGCGGGGGCGCCGATCGGGTGACAGAGGGAGCTCCCCCCTCTGTCAAACACATTAAATGCCGCTGTCACTATTGACAGCGGCATTTAATGGGTTAAACTGCCGGAATCGGCGCGCGCTTCGATTCCGGCAGTTGCAGCAGGAGCCAGGCTGTGTATAACAGCCGTGCTCCTGCCGCTGATCGCGTGGGTACAGTCTCAGTACCCGCGCCATCACAGGACAGATATATCCGTCCTCCTGCGCGAACTAGCAGCTGCTGAGGACGGATATATCCGTCCTTCGGCGTTAAGGAGTTAAGTCCTTGTGGGAATGAAAAAAATTAGCTAAACCTACGTTTTATTGGGAAAAATTTAGATTTTCATTTTCACGTCCTACTTCCAATAATTTCTGCAAAAATCCTGTGGGGTCAAAATGCTCACTATACCCCTAGATAATTTCCTGAAGGGGTGTAGTTTCCAAAATGGGGTCACTTGTGGGGGGATTCTACTGTTTTGTCCCCTCAGGGGCTTTGCAAATGCGACATGGCCTCCGCAAACCATTCCTGCTAAATTTGAGCTCCAAAAGTCAAATGGCGTTCCTTCCCTTCTAAGCCCTGCCGTGTGTCCAAACAGCAGTCTATGACCACATGTGGGGTACTGTTTTACTCGGGACAAACTGCTCTACAAATTTTGTGGTGCTTTTTTTCCTTAAGTCCTTGTGGGAATGAAAAAAAATAGCTAAACCTAAGTTTTATTGGGAAAAATGTAGATTTTCATTTTCACGTCCTACTTCCAATAATTTCTGCAAAAATCCTGTGGGGTCAAAATGCTCACTATACCCCTAGATAATTTCCTGAAGGGGTTTAGTTTCCAAAATGGGGTCACTTGTGGGGGGTTTCTATTGTTTTGGCACCGCAAGAGTACTTCAAACCTGATATGGTGCCTAAAATATATTGTAATAAAAACAAGGCCCCAAAATCCTCTAGGTGCTCTTTTGCTTCTGAGGCCGGTGCTTCAGTCCATAAGCACGCTACAGCCACTTGTGGGATATTTCTAAAAACTGCAGAATCTTGGCAATAAATATTGAGTTGCATATTTCTGGTGAAACTTTGTGTGTTACAAAAAAAAATGGATTCAAAATGAATTTCTGCAAAAAAAAACGAAATTTGTAAATTTCACCTCTACTTTGCTTTAATTCCAGTGAAACTTCTAAAGGGTTAAGAAACTTTCTAAATGCTGTTTTGAATTCTTTGAGGGGTACAGTTTTTAAAATGGGGTGACTTATTGGGGGTTTCTAAAATATAAGGCCCTCAAAGCCACTTCAGAACTGAACTGCCCCCTGTAAAAATAGCCTTTTGAAATTTTCTTGAAAATGTGAGAAATTGCTGCTAAAGTTCTAAGCCTTGTAACGTCCTAGAAAAATAAAAGGATGTTCAAAAAACTATGCCAAACTAAAGTAGACATATGGGGGATGTTAATTAGCAACAATTTTGTGTCTTACAAGCAGATACATTTAAATTGATAAAAAATGCTAATTGCTAATTTTTGCAATTTTTCACTATATTTTGGTGTTTTTCACAATTAAATACTGAATGTATCGACCAAATTTTACCACTATCTTAAAGTCCAATGTGTCACGAGAAAACAATCTCAGAATCGCTTGGATAGGTACAAGCATTCCGATGTTATTACCACATAAAGTGAAACATGTCAGATTTGAAAAATGAGGCTCTGTCAGGAAGGTCAAAAGTGGCTAAAGAGGGAAGGGGTTAAGGAGGGACATACCCCTACCATTAAGCATAAACACTACACTACTTGGCATTTCAATAATAATCCCCTTTCCAGATCGTGTGGAGGTGCCATAGCTCTCCACAAGTCCCTCCCCCATCAGGTTGTCAATCTTGTTGTAGATCCCGACGCTAGATACATTATCTTAGTGCTTAATATTGGTGGGAGGGAATTCACGGTGATTAATGCTTATGCTCCTAACCAGGGTCAGGTGCCCTTCATTCCCCAACTTATAGAAACCGCACTTCCGGTGGTCCAGGGGACTGTGGTGCTGTGCGGAGACTTTAACCTTACTTTGGATCCGACGGTGGATAATTCTACTGGTCGCTCTAGTGTTGCATATGGTGCTATTAGGCAGGCGAGACGTGCTCTCCTACAGCTTCAACTCTGTGATGCATGGCGCCTTCAACATTCCACTAATAAGGATTATAGTTTTTACTCCCATCCGCATGGCACCTACAGTCGCTTGGATTACATTTTTCTTCAGCAACATGCTCTCCCCTGGGTCGCCTCTACGTCCATTGGCAGTATCCTGTGGTCTGACCATGCCCCGGTATATTGTACCTTACATCTCCCCTTCATTACTAAGGGCCCCTGGACTTGGAGACTAAACGAGTCCCTGCTCCTGGATGGGGTGTGCCATGCTGATTTGCTTCAAACGGTGGAGCCTTTCACACTTGATCACACCCAGGATGACACGTCTCCCTTGGTTCGTTGGGAAGCCCTTAAATGTGTCCTCAGGGGGGTTCTCATAAAACACGGGGCGCGCCTTAAAAGAGAAAGGGCCCACTCCCTTAAAATTGCTCTCCAAAAAATTAGCACTCTTTAACTGGCTAACAAGCGTGCGCTGTCTCTTCCGATTTTGCAGGAGTTACAGGTTGCCCGTCAGGACGCCAGACGACTGTTGGACTCAGCCCAGCAGCGTGCTCTCCAAGTCTGTCGTAGTAAATTCTATGAGTTTGGCAATAAGAGCGGACGCATGTTGGCCAGAGCTTTAAAGGCTAGGATTGCCCAGTCACACATACCAAATACCAAATCTCCTTCTGGCCAGGTTGTTCACACGACCCCAGAGATAGCGCATTGCTTTCATAGCTTTTTCTCTGATCTTTACAAACTTGACCCTCCCACCCCTGCCCCCTCCCATCTGCCGGACTGGGATTCTTTCTCCTCTCCCTTCACACCGTTGTCTAGGGAGATAGCTGAGGAACTTGATATGGACTTCACCTCCCCGGAGCTCCTTGCGGTTATAACCGTTCTTCCTGGGGGAAAGAGTCCTGGCCCGGATGGCTATACTGCCAAGTTTTACAAGGTGTTGGCTGACCGTTTGCTACCGCTTCTACTGCCAGCTTTTAACTCTATTTCCCCGGAGGTCCTGTTTCCTCCTAGCTCCACCTTGGCCGATGTCGCGGTTATCCCTAAGCCGGGTAAAGATCCTCAACTCTGCTCCAGTTATCGTCCCATCTTCTTGCTCAATGTAGACCTAAATATTTACGCCAAATTGCTCGCCAATAGATTGAATAATTACCTGCCAGGCCTAGTCCACCCGGACCAGGTAGGGTTTGTGCCTGGTCGGGAGGCCAGTGACAACACCCTTAAAACTTTTGATATCATTCACCACGCCCAGACTAACCACATCCCGCTCATGATCCTATCCCTAGATGCTGAAAAGGCGTTTGACAGAATATCGTGGCCTGCCCTTTACCAAACCCTTCAACATGTGGGAATAGGACTCTCTCTCTCCTGTCAAAAATTATGGCATTGTATCGTAAGCCTTCGGCCCAAATAAAAATAAATGGCTCCCTCTCGGCACCTTTCCCTATTCACAATGGCACATGACAGGGCTGTCCACTATCCCCCCTGTTGTATGTTCTGGTCATGGAACATCTCATGGCCTCCATTCGGAACAACACGGATATTAAGGGTATTAACATAGGAGGGATGGAATACAAGTGCTCGGCATTTGCTGATGACCTATTGGTGTATCTCACAGACCCTCATGTCTCTCTTCCTTCATTGATGTCCGAGTTGTCCCGTTTTGGAACATGGTCTAATTTCAAGATCAATTTCTCTAAGTCTGAAGCGCTAAATGTTTCTCTCCCGGTCCCGTTAGTGTCGCTTCTCCAAAGTAATTTCCCCTTCTCTTGGCCCTCCAGAGGTATTACATATTTGGGTGCCCGTATAGGTAGTGACCTTACACAATTGTTTACAAATAATTTTATCCCCTACTGGCCAAGTTTCGTACTGATCTTAATTCCTGGCATAAGACTGAATTTTCCTGGTTTGGCCGTATCAATATTATTAAGATGTCTCTCCTTCCCCGATTACTTTATCTCCTGCAGACGATCCCCATCTCTATCTCATCCTCCTATTGGTTGCGGCTTCAGCTGTGCTTTGGCTCCTTCATTTGGCCGACTGGTCGTCCACGTTTGAGCCGGGCTCTTCTGACTCGTTCCAGGGGTACGGGTGGGGTTGGTCTGCCGGATTGTCGGCTCTACTATCTGGCATCAACTCACGCACGTGTTTTAGATTTCTTTCATAACCGTGAATCAAAACTATGGGTCCGTTTGGCTCAACAACTATGTCCCAGTACCCTATCATCCCTGCCGTGGACCCTGTCCGGGAACAGACCGACTCAAGCCTCCTTTGTTGTTTACCATACCCTCCTGGCGTTGCGGTCCTTAGGGCCTGGAAGTACGCTTATAGACCCCCTGGGTCCTTTAACTCCTATTACGGATAATCCAGCCTTTCCTGCTGGTAAGGCTGGTCGCTCCTTCCTAGGTAGGTCGTCCACCGGCCCCATGTATTTTGCCCAAGTCTTCTCCGCTTCCTCTCTTCTCCCTCTAACTTCCATCTGCCCCGATGCTGTGCCCTCCACTCGCCATATGTATGAATACGCCCAGTTAAAGCATTTTTATGGAGCGGTTAATCGACGCGCACATCTTCACCGGTTGTTGACTGACTTTGAGCGCCTATGTGTTTCCACCCAGCCCCCTACCCATGCCATCTCCACATTATATAAATTACTCCTTTCACAGCGTTCCCAACAACTTCCCTCCTTCTGCGGGGCCTGGGAGAGAGAATTACATACTACATTTACTGATGCACAATGGAAGCGGTGTTTCTCCCTTTCTCAAAAAGCCTCTATAGCCATTAGGGCCCAGGAAACTAGTTACAAAATTGTCTCTAGATGGTACCGGGTCCCGGCTGCGCTTCATAAATGGTATCCGTCTGTGCCTGACAATTGTTGGCGTTGTGGTGCTGTGGGAGGCTCCATGTCTCATGTTTGGTGGAGCTGCCCCTTGTTGAGGAGTTTTTGGGATGCAGTACTTAAATTGATATTGGAGGTTACTGGAGTCTCTGTCCCCAACTCTCCGGAAGCAGCTCTTTTATTCATGTTCCCGATGCCAATACACGTTTACAAAAGCTCCCTAACTAGACATCCCCTTCAGTCGGCAAAGTCAGTGATCCCGCGCAGGTGGAAAACGGCAATACCCCCAACATTAGATGAGTGGTTTCGGGAGGTTGCATTGATACAGCGAATGGAACACCTGGTGGCTCACTCCCCGGCAGCTGTGGTAAAATACACGTCTATGTGGTCTCCTTGGATAGTGTTCTTTTCTTCTCCTTCCTACCTCACTGCTGTAACCTGAGTCGGCCTATGCCCTTGTGAAGTGTACTGCGGTTCTTGCTCGCTGCTGTTTTCACTCATAATACCCCGGAACTGGAGTCCAGGATCCCCTTGTCCTCTCCCCTCCCTCCTATTCCTACCTCTCTTGGGGCCTTTTTCTATATTTTCTTTCCTCTGTCTAGGGTAATGTGCCTCTCCTTCTCCGTTTCAATTAAGTGGCCTCACTGTACCTCCTGATGTTTTGCTTCTAGGATTATTCATGCTACTGTTGTCTACTGACCATTGTCCTTTATATTGAGATGTGATGCACATTATTGATTTTTTGTTTTTGCTTTGGTCCACTGACCTTGTTTGTTGTTTTTATTTAAGGTGTGGAGGCCTTCCCTCCACTATGTTTTGTAATTTTGTGTTCTGAAACTCAATAAAAAATTTTGAATAAGAAAAAAAACAAAAAAAACGGGAGCCAAAAACTGCATCAAAATTGTGCATGTGATCCTGGCCTAAAGCTGGTCCCACCATACCCAGCGCCTTTCTATAATCCCTGGCAGCATACTGAGTCAAAACGCGAGACTTTACTAGTTATCGCGAGAGCTTGAGTTTTACACTGTATGCTGCTGGAGTTTATTAATTGTACACAGCTTTATACATCTATCTAAATAGGTGTATACATATATAATTCAAAAACTCTGACGACATACAGTGTATAAACGCGAGTTCTTACGTTCTGAGAGTGTATGCCCTTGAGGGTTATGGGAAGGTGCACTGGGCATGCCAGAACAAGCCTCCTGAAGTGAGTCAGCTCATTCACATATTGTACGCACGCCCTGTAAATTTTTTGTTTCACATATTTTTCTAATTAGTGACATTAAAAAGATTTTTTTTTTTTTTTAGTGGGAAACGCTATTTTATTTTATAAACATGAAAGGTTTTCTTTAGGCCCCATGCACACGACTGTGCTTTTGCGGCCGAAATTCCCCCGAAAATCCACGGGAGAATTGCGGCCCCATTCATTTCTATGGGGCGATGCACACGACCATAGTTTTTACTACGGCCCGGGAGTCCGCACCGCAGAAAGAACGGACATGTCTTATTACGGCCGTCTTCAGCGGTCCGGGCTCATTGAAAATAATGGCCGCTGCCATGTGCATTGCCCGCGATTTGCGGGCGGCTTGCGGCTGACAGTCCGCTGCCGGCCGACCCGAAGATCACGGCCGTGCACATGGCTACGGTCGTGTGCATGAGGCCTTAATGTTTTTAAAAAATAACACAGACAAAAAATACAATAAATCTTGTTTTTAAACAAACATACCAAAATATTAATTAACAGACATATTTGCTATTCCTGTGACAACCCGTATAATTATTTATGGTGATTGGTAAATGGCATAAAAAAAAATGTGGAATTGCTTTATTTCTGCATTTTCCATAATAAAAATGTATTTAAATTAAACGCATAGGCTTCGTTCAAATCTGCATTCCTGTTTTCCTTTGTTCCTCTCCGTCATAGGAGCAAAGCGATGAAAAACTGGAAACTCCGGATTCGTTGCATGATGGATGCCAACGGCGCCCAACAGAACCTATTGACTTTAAAGGAGTTGTCCAAAAATGGACAATTATCGCCTATCCACAGGATAGGTGATAATTGTGTGATTAGGGGTCCTGATCCCCTAGATCTTCCTCACTGCACACCCCGCAGTGAAGAGGAACTTGAATCGAGCGGCTTTATGTCTATTGGACTGACTAAAACAGCCGAGCGCTGTACTCGTCTGTTTCCGTAATTTCCTGAGATGTTGAAAGGAGCAGAAGCACAAATGCTGAACTACCACTCCATTCAATATCCTCCTCACTGCGGTCGAGCAGTGAGGAGGAATGGGGGGCTCGGTACCCCCATTCTCGCAATCGGTGGGGCCCCCAGCGATCAGACAATTATCACCTATCTTGTGGATAGGTGATAATTGTCCATTCTGGGAATACCCCTTTATTGGGTTTCCATCATGGCATCCATGATTTTATATGTTGGTGTTAGTGCCAGACCATGTTCCGGAGACAGTATTGAAAAAACTTCTCCAGAACTTAAAAATATATAATATCTACAGCATGTGCAGCATCAAAAATAAATTCATATGTTTATCATAGTAATTATTTATAGAAACTCGCTCTCCCCCAACCCAAAAAATACATTAATAATAATTTTTATAGAATACCCCCCGAAGTGGGGCAGAAATTGCATCCTTAACACTTACATGATTTCAGAATCATCCAAGCATATTTTGGATGGAACAGTAATGGGTGACATCGGCAACTGTACATTACTTTTCAGATCTGAAAATGTTTCCATTCTTTTACACATATCAACATGTTGAGTGTGTTTACCTATTAAGAAAAATGTTTTATTAAAAAGTAAAAATGTATTCTTTGATAACAGAAAGGGACTTATTTGAATTACCTTATATGAGAAATATCAAAAACATTTTCACAATAAATATTAACATGAAACATGGGAAGCTCTGCAATATTGTTAAAATAATATTACAGTTTAAAAACTGTTCATCACATTGGTACCATCATGTGGGCAACTGTGAAATGATGTTTTAAAGTGTTGTGAACATTAATCTTCCAGCAGCACAAAATTCACAAACAGAACCAAGAAATGAAAAGATCTACACTATTTGGGAAAAAATATATGTACACCTGCCCTTTACACCTATATGAGCTTGTTGAACATCTCATTCCAAAACCATGGGTATTAAAATGGATTTGGCCTCCTTTTGTGGCTATAAGAGACTCCACTCTTCTGGGAAGTCTTTCCACAAGATTTTGGAGGGTGTCTGTGGAAACTTGTGCTCATTAAGCCAAAAAAGCATTAGTGAGGTCAAGAACTTATGCTCATTAGCGTAACTAGCGGGGGGTCAGGTGGCAGTGGCCCTGGGCCCACTAAGATGGTGGGGCCCAGGACCGGTCCCCCAGCGATGGCATACCTCCCAACCATCCTGGATTTAGCGAGACAGTCCCCGATTCTGGGCGGTATCCCGCTGTCCCGGGCGGCCAGGGGTATGTCCAGCAGTCAACTGTATCTGCGTCCTCAGGATACAGTTGAACCCAAATCTGAAGCAGGGAACCATCAGCTCCCTGCTTCAGAATTAGTTCAAAGAAGAGGAGCAGAGGGAGCTCCTCCACTCGCCGAGGACTCCTCGTGCACAGCGCTACTTTAAGTGCTGTACTCGGGGAAGCCCTTGTCGTCACTGTCCATATATGGACAGTGACATCAGTGGCTACTCCTTGAGCAGAATCCCCATTGCCGATGATCTTGCCAGGGATTCCGCTCCTAGAGGAAACCCCTGAGGTCACTGACCATCTATATGGAAATTTACGTCAGGGGCTCTTCCTGGAGTCGGCAACGGGGATTCCGCTCAAGGAGTAGCCACTGACGTCACTGTCCATATATGGACAGTGACATCAGGGCTTCCCTCTAGGAGCAGAATCCCCGGCCTATGCTCTGGCTGGGGATTCCACTGCTAGGGGGAGTTCCAAAGGCGCAGTCTACAGGGGGGGTGGTATTATCTACATGGACACAGTGGCACTATATAGGGGCACCATCTACATGGGTACTGTGTCACTATCTACAAGGGAACTGGCACTAGGGACAGCTAAGGTGGAATACTGTATAAGGGCAGCTATGGGCATAATACTGTATGGGGCAGCTTTGGGGGCATTAAGCTGTATGAGGCAGCTATGGGGCAATATACTGTATGGGGCAGCTATGGGGGCATTATACTACGTGGGGACATCTGTGTGGCCATTATACTGTATGGGGGCATTATACTGTATGGGGGCATTATGCTGCATGGGGCAGCTATGAGGCATTATACTGCATGGGGCATCTGTATGGGCATTATACTGCATGGGAAAATTCGAGTGGGCATCTGTGTTGGCTTTATACTGTATGGGTGCATCTATGGGGCAGTCTACTGTATGGTGGCAGCTATGTGGGCATAATGGGGGCATTATACTGTATGATGGCAGCATTATACTATATGGGGCAGCTATATTATAAATAGAATGAAGCCGCTTTATAATGCCTTCTCGCACCTTGACGTAACTGCACGTTCATGCGTGCAGTAACGTTGTGCACCTTGACGTGCAGTTACGTCTGTACTTTAAAAGTTAACCGCCCCGTGGTGCTACACTGCAGCGACAGCTAAATGTACAGAGTGTCTGCCCTGGTCTCCGTGTTGCCGGCTAGCGGCCCATCACCACTGATTTCGGCAATTAATCCGTTAACTGCGGCGATCGATTGCGATCGCCGCATTTAAGGGGTTTGTAGCACACCGGCAAACCCCACAATGCGATCGCAGGAGGTGCTGATGCTTGGCATGGCAACCGGAGGCTAGACAATGATCTCCGGATCTGCCATGTACGGAAGCCTATGAGGAACAGCCTCCGGCTGGTCCTGATAGGCTTCCAGTCAGTGTGACTGTCAATATCACGCTACGCTGACAGTTATAATACGTTACACTACAAAGGTAGTGTAGTGTATTCTAGCAGCGATCAATGCTGCTGGTGTTCAAGTCCCCTAGTGGGACAAAACAAGTTTAAAAAAAGTTTACAAAAATTTAAAAAAGTGGGAAAATAAAATATATGTTACAAAAACTGCTTTTTTTTCCTATAATAAGTATTTTATTATAGGAAAAAAATGAAAATGTTAAAAAAAAAGTACACATATTTGGTATTACCGCGTTCCTAACGACCCAAACTATAATGTTATTTTTCCTGCATGGTGAACACTGCCAGAATCGCTATTTTTTGGTCACCACCCTCTCAAAATATAGAGTAAAAAGTGATCAAAAAGTTGCATTTACCCCAAAATAGTACCAATAAAAACTACAACGAATCCTGCAAAAAACAACCCCTTACTCAGCTTTTTTTGACTGAAAAATAAAAAAGTAATGGCTCTCAGAATATGGTGACACAAAAAATAAATTACTTTATAAAAAAGTGATTTTATTGTGCAAATGCTGCAAAACATGAAAAAACTATATACATATGGTATCGCCGTAATCGCATCAACCCGCAGAATAAAGTAAAAATGTAATTTATAGCCCACAGTGAACACTGTAAAAAAAAAGAATCTAAAACATTGTCAGAATTGCCGGTTTTTGGTGACCTTGCTTGAAAAAATTTAAAAGTTCTGTCTCTCAGAGATTGGGCACCATTTATCAGTGCGACACTAGCCACACATCTGCGGATCACTATTTATTTACCCCATCATTATACCCTCTTATTATACCCTTATGTACTCCACACAATTTACATATGCCCTGATGTACTCCGCACAGCTCACATATGTCCCCACATTATAAACTGAAATACCAGTAAAACGCACACAGAACGACTGCCAAGTAAAATCTGCGCTCCAAAAGCCAAATGGCGCTCCCTCCATTCTGAACCCTACAGCGTGCTCAAACAGCAGTTTATGTCCACATATATGGCATCGCTATACCCGGCCTCAACAGTTGTAGTTGAGGCCTTGTACAGCTCTATCCCCCATGATCAAGGATGTATAGCCATTGAATACTTCCTGAAGGGGAAAGGTATACAGTTTCAGGCCCACAGCGACTTTGTCGTTGTGCTGTTGAGATTCATTCTGGAGCACAATTTTTTCCTTTTCGATCAGAAGATCTACCACCAACTAAGGGGAGTGGCGATGGGGAGCCCATGTGCTCCCTCGTACGCTAATTTATACCTGGGTTGGTGGGAACAAGAATTCGTCTTCAACGAAAAAATGACACAATGGAAATCGTGTATTCTGTTATGGTTAAGATTTATAGATGACATCTTGATACTCTGGAAAGGAACCAAGGCAGAATTTGAGGAATTTGTAGCGACTCTCAATGTGAATAACCTAGTTTTATTTTTTACCTCTGAAATCAATGAAAATAAGATAACGTTTCTTGACGTGATGATTTCTAAAACAGCATCTGGGACCATTCAAACTAATATGTTCCGTAAGAAGAGCGCAACAAATAGCCTTCTCAGATGGGAAAGCTGCCACCCAGTGAATCTTAAACGTGGAATACCTAAGGGCCAATTTCTGAGGGCAAGACGTAATTGTTCTACAATCTCTGACTACAAAATTTCAGCTAGGGAATTGGAAGGCAGATTCAGACGTAGAGGGTACCCAAGTTATGTTCTTAAACAAGCATATCAGAATGCGCTTGGGTGTAATCGGAATGACCTGCTTAATCCAAAACCGCGGATAAAAGATGATGACACTATACGGGTAATAGGTACTTTTGACTCCGCGAACAAGGAGATAAAAGAAATCCTGCAGAGATACTGGGGAATCCTGAAAGCTGACCCCGACATTGGGAACTTGGTAGGAGACTCTCCTCTCATCACATATAGAAGAGGGCGTAATGCGAAGGATCGATTGGTACATAGCCACATGAGTGCGCAGAATAAAACAAACACCTGGCTAGACAGGGGGGTAAGTGGAAGCTACAGATGTGGCTCATGCAAGGCATGTGCCTCGATTATGTGTAGTAAGAACTTTAAAAGTACCAAGACTGGAAGGGTCTTTGAAAATAGATCATACATCAACTGCAAAACCAAAGGCATTGTGTATCTGATTACTTGTGGTTGTCAACTACAGTACATTGGCAAAACCAAGAGGGAGTTTAGAAGGAGGATCAGGGACCACATAGGTGACATCAGGAGAAAGGAAGATACTCCGGTGTCTCGGCATGTCTGGGAATGCCATCATGGAAATTCTCTTATTCTGAAATTTCAAGGGATTGAACATGTTAAACCGACAGCGAGAGGTGGTGACCATGACAAAAAGATCCTACAAAAAGAAGCACAGTGGATCTATCGCATGCAGACCATCAGTCCCTCGGGTCTAAATGAACAGATTTCCTATGCGTGATTTCTTTAATTAGGAACCATCAATCTCTTACACTTTACACCATCCACAGTAGAGGTGTGGTTCATGTGCGGTTTATATGCGGTTCCTATGTCTTATTCAGGCGTTAATCGTTAGTCTGGACATTGTTCAAGACATTTCGCCTACATCATCGGCCCTCAGTATTGTTGTTCTTTAATACGACCATATGCCAGAGGTCTAGTACATCTATTATTTATGGGCAGTGTTTTGTGTGCATCCCCAAGGTGATTTTGATATGCTATTATATTTATGTGACTCACCATTGTATCAGTTGTAGGATCTTAACCAAACAGATTCTTATTTAGTATTAATCATTCTATACTTACCCGATGTATCTTTCTTCCCCAGCATGTATTTATATCCACTTCAGGATCTCCAGGGTTACCTGGGACGCTATGTCGTCCAACTTCACCCTGATTGGCGAGGCTGCAAGGAGGCTCGCCGCAATCTGGATACGTCACTTGTGACGTGTCTACTCGGGATTGGCGGCGGGTCGGCAGCCACGTCAGTGGAGGGGGAGGGCTCTAGCCCTTCACATGCTCCCAGCCTCGCCGGCTCGTGTGTGGCCATCTGCATTAGAGTCGTGCACGAGCCGGGAGGTAGAACGCCTGTGCTAACCGGCACACAATCTTAAACAATCCCTGATGATTTATCACATCCAACAGTGATATTGAAACGTGTAGGGTTGGAATTAATTGTTCAGCAAGTGGTCTTAGAGCTGTATCATATAAAAGGAGATATCGGTCTGCAAATAGGACTGTGGATAGACCCTTTCTCTCTGACCACCTGCTTGAGCTGGGCTGGAACAATCTTTTCAGCAAGTGGCTTCAGGGCTGTATAGTATAAGAGGAGATATCGGTCTGTAAACAGAATTTTCAATAGACCGTCTCCTATCCCTGACCACTTGTCTGAGCCTGTACATATGTTTATCTGGGCTAGCTACATGAGCCAATTTTTTATATTCTATCAATAAAATTAACTTTTAATCGTTCTAATCAGGCAGTAAACCTACATTATATGGTACTTTAAATGGTGTCAATAGAAAATACAACTCCTCCATCAAAAAATAAGCCCTCACACCACTCTATTAACGAAAAAAGAAAAATGTTATGGCTCTTGAAAGGCGGGGGGTGAAAAATGAAAAATGATGGATCAGTCCTGAAAGGGTTGATTAATTTCTTATGAAAAAAACCATTATGACCACATGTGGGGTATTGCCGTACTCAGGAGAAATTGCTTTACAAATGTTGGGTGGCTTTTTCTCCTTTATCCTTTGTGAAAATGAAAAAATTCAAAATTTCAGGGCCTAATTCTAATAAATTCTGCAAAAGACCTGTGGGGTCTAAATGCTCACTATATGCCTAGATAGATTCCTTAAGGGGTATAGTTTCCCAAATGGGGTCACTTTTGGGGTGTTTCCACTGTTCTGGTCCCTCATGGGCTTTGCAAATGCGACATGACACCAAAAAAACATTCCAGCTGAATTTGAGCTCCAAAAGCCAAATAGCGCTCCTTCCCCTTTAACCCCTTAACGCACCATGACGTAACTGTACGTCAAGGTGAGCAGTAAGTTCGCGCACCTTGACGTACAGTAACGTCAGTGCTATGACAGTTAACCGCCGCACGGCGCTACACCGCAGCGGCGGTTAACTGTGCAGGGTGTCAGCCCTGCTCTCCCCGTTGCCGATCAGCGCTGATATCGGCAGTTAACCCCTTAATTGCGGCGCTCGATTTTGAACGCCACAATTAAGGTCTTTAGCGCCGATCGGCAGCCCACATGTGAAATCACGGGGGCTGGCGATGGTACCCATGGCAACCGGACGCCAGACAATGGCTTCCGGGTTGCCATGTACAGAAGCCTATGAGGACCACCCCGAGGGTGGTCGTCGTAGGCTTCCTGTCAGTGTGACTGTCACGTCACAATGACAGTTGGAATGCATTACACTACGTGTGTAGTGTAATGTATTCCAGCAGCGATCAGAGCTGCAAGTCTAAGTGTCCCCTAGTGGGACAAGTGAAAAAAGTAAAAAAAAAGAATAAAAATGTTTTTAAAAAAGTGTAAAAATAAAAGTTCTAAGTGATATAAACAAGAACTGCTTTTTTTCCTATTATAAGTCTTTTATTATAGGAAAAAAATGAATACGTAAAAAAAAATTACACATATTTGGTATCACCGCATTCATAACGACCCCAACTATAAAACTATAATATTATTTTTCCCGCACGGTGAACGCCGCATAAAAAATAAACGAAAAACAATGCCAGAATCACTATTTTTTGGGTCACCACCCCTCCCAAAATATACAATAAAAAGTGATCAAAAAGTCGCATGTACGCCAAAATAGTACCGATACAAACTACAACCCGTCCCGCAAAAAACAAGCCCTTACACAGCTTTTTTGACTGAAAAATAAAAAAGTTACGGCTCTCAGAATATGGCGACACAGAAAATTAAATTATTTTCTAAATAAGTTATTTTATTGCGCAAACGCTGCAAAACATAAAAAAACGTATATACATATGGTATCGCCGTAATCGTACCGACCCGCAGAATAAAGTAGAATAGTCATTTATAGCCCAGGGTAAACGCCGTCAAAAATAAATAAAAATCATTGTCAGAATTGATGGTTTTTGGTCACCTGGCTTGCCGAAAAATTCAATAAAAAGTGATCAACAAAATCGCATGTCCCCCAAAATGGTACCAATGAAAATTACAGATTGTCCCGCAACAAATAAGCCCTCACACGGCTCCGGTGGTGAAAAAATAAAAAAAGTTCCGGCTCCCAGATTATGGCGATGCAAAATGTGCAGAGTGTCCAAAAGCGGATAAGATCAGGCGCCATTTATAAGTGCGACACTGGCCACAGATCTGTGGATTATTTATTTACCCCATTATTATACCCTCTTATTATGCCCCTGATGTACTCTGCCCAGCCTACATGTGCCCCCACATTATAAACTGAAATACCAGCAAAACGCCAGAGCTACTACCAAGCAAAATATGCGCTCCAAAAGCTAAATGGCGTCCCTCCCTTCTGAGCCCTACAGCTTGCCCAAACAGCCGTTTACGTCCACCGATATGGCATCGCCATACCCGGGAGAACCCTGTTAATATTTTATGTGGTATTTGTGGCACAAACTGGGTACAACATATAGTGCACTAAAATGACACATCAGTGGAAAATTTTAATTTTCACTCTGCACCATCCGCTGCGCATTAAACCCTTCGCGCACCATGACTTAATAGCATGTCGTGGTGCAGGGGGTTATATATGGAGCATCTCACGCGCTGAGCCCGCGCCATACGCTGCAGGTGTCAGCTGTGTATTACATCTGATACCCGGGACTAACGGACAGAAACAGCGATCACGCTGTTACAGGAGCCTGTAAAAATCACAATATACTGCAATACATTAGTATTGCAGTGTATTCTACCAGTGATCTAACGTTCGCTGGTTCAAGTCTCCCAGGGGGGCTAATAAAATATGTAAAAACAAAAGTAAATAGTTATTATCAGTGGAAAAAATTAAATAAATATTTAAAGTCCAAAAAGAAACCCTTTTCACATTTTTTCTCTAAAGTAATGTAAAAAAATACACAAAATTGGTATTGCTGCGTCCGTAAAAGTCCAAGCTATTAGAATATACCATTATTTAACTCACACGGTAAACGCCGTGAAAAATAAAGAATTTTAAACGGCAAAATCGCGTTTTTTTGGTCACCCTGGCTCTACCAAAAAATGAAATAAAAAGTGCTCAAAAAGTCTTATGTACCAAAAAATGGAAACGCCTAAAGGGCTAAAACACTTTGTGAATGCTGTTTTGAATACTTTGATGGGTGCAGTTTTCAAAATGGGGTGACTTCTGGGGACTTTCTAATATATAAGGCCCTCAAAGCCATTTCAGAACTGAACTGGTCCCTGAAAAAATAGCCTTTTGAAATTTTCTTAAAAATATGAGAAATTGCTGCTAAAGTTCTAAGCCTTGTAACGTCCTAGAAAAATAAAAGAATGTTCAAAAAACGATGCAAACATAAAGTAGACATATGGGAAATATAAACTAGTAAGTATTTTGTGTGGTATTACTATCTGTTTTACAAGTAAATACATAAAAATTTTGAAAAATGCTAATTTTTGCTAATTTTCTCTAAATCTTGGCGTTTCTTACAAATAAATATTGAATTTAACGACGAAATTTTTTCAGTATCATAAAGTACAACATGTCACAAGAAAAAAACACTCCCAGAATCGCTTGGATAGGTAAAAGCATTCTGGAGTTATTACCATATAAAGTGACACATGTCAGATTTGCAAAAATGGGGCTGGTCCTGAAGGCCAAAACAGGCTTAGACACTAAGGGGTTAAGCCCTGTCGTGTGTCCAAACAGCAATTTATGACCACATATGGGGTATTGCCATAATCAGGAGAAATTGCTTTACAAATTATGGGAGGATTTTTCTCCTTTATTCCTTGTAAAAATTAAAAAGGTTTTAAAAAAGATTTTCATTTTAATGGCCTTATCCCACTAAATTCAACAAAAAAACTATGGGGTCAAGTTGCTAATTATACCCCTATAAAAATTCCTAGGGGGATGTAGTTTCCAAAGTGGGGTAACTTTTGTGGGGTTTCCACTGTTTTGGTCCCTCAAGGGCGTTGCAAACGTGACATGGCACCGAAAACCATTCCAGCAAAATCTGCACTCCAAAATTCAAACGGCGCTCCTAGTATAGTGCCACACCGTCCTGTAGATAGCACCACCCCCCTTGTAGATAGCACCATCACCCCGCTGTATAAAGCACCCCCTCCTGTAGAGAACAACCACCCCCCTGTAGATAGCGCCACTGTAGCTCCCTCTAGAAGCAGAATCCTCGCCCAGAGCGTTGCCGACGCTCTGACTGGGGATTCCGCTCCTAGAGGGAGTCCCTGACGTCTCTCTCTATAAGAGCAGAATCCCCTGCCAGAGCGTCAGAAAGCTTTGGCTGGGGATTGCGCTCCAGTAGAAGCCCCTTTCGTCACTGTCCATATACAGTGACTTAAGGGGCTCCTTCTAGTAGCAGAGTCCTTCGCCATAGCATCGCAAGATATCTGGCCAGGGACTTCTGTCTTGGGAGAGTCCTTGACGTCACTATTCAAATATTGACAGTGACATCAGGGGCTACTCCTGGAGCGGAATCCCCGGCCAGAGCGTTGATGACACTCTGGCAGGGGATTCCACTCTTAGAGGGAGCCCCTGACATCACTGTCCATATATGGACAGAGACGTCAAGGATTCAGACGCAGTGAAATCCGGCTGATACACGGACCGTTTTTGAAGGTGGTCCAATCACGGTCGTGTGAATCCGGCCTTAATGTCATTTATTTAAAACACCATCGTGGGGCCGGTACTGCACAGGGTCCTGCTCAGACTTCAGATACTATAATGTAAACTCTTCCCAAAGTACTCGGAGCTAAATGACTGGCCCTGCTTCAATTTAGACTGCTCTCGTCTGCAATGTCGGAGACCAGCTGAGTTGGTGACTGGCAGAGAGGGATGTACGCAGTGCATAACGGATTATAGATTCTGTTAACCTGTTCCCTGCCAGGGAACAGGTTAACAGAAGTTATAATCAATTAGGCCCCATGCACACGACTGTAGTTTTCATCCGTAATCACGGAATCCCTAATTACGAATGAAATTGTGGACCCATTCATTTTTATTGGCCACGGACACCTTTCCATATATTTACGGATGTGTGTCAGGGCCGTTGAAATGATCCACAAATGATAGAACATTTACTATTCTTGTCCAGAATTGCGGCACGGACTCGCCCATAGAAGTCTATGGGCGCTTCCGCAATTGCGAACGGCTACGAATGTGTAGCCGTCAGATCCATATTTACGAACAGTAAAAACCCTTACGGTCGTGTGCATGAAACCTTAGATATACATTTTTCCAATTATATTTCTGATAAATAAGTATTTGCAGAGGTTAAAAGTAGTGTACAATTATTATAGAAATATATGTTAAAAAGTTATTTATATAAAGAAAATAATTAATTCAATTATCTCTTGGTATTATTTTAAGTTTATTTAATAGTAGTAAGAAAATAGGGATTCAAATCGAAAATAGCCCATAGGGTTGAAAAAAATCTAGATTTAATTTTTGGGCAAAATCACGCAGCCCTAATTTCAACTAATGCCAAGTGTAATATATGAAAGTTTGTCATACATTTTATGTTAAAGTGGAGATGAATTATACTAGATACGTAGAAGCTGGCATTGTTCATTAGACTACTATACATTCTCCATTAGCTATGTGCCTTTTTAGGTGTTTTGGTGAATGCTACACTGCAAATTCCAACAGCTATTTCCTTAGGCAGTATATGAGTCTTACTAAATGTTCCCCAGTATGTGGTGGAGGAGGGCCTCACGTCAGTTTGGGGCGCCCCCATAAATGGACTACTCCATATAATAGGAACCCTTCGGCTGAGTTCACAGATACACTACGTAATAGAATACATCGTATCCGCCCTGTCTGCTGCAGGGAATTCTGGGCAAAAATGCGCACCAAATTGTGATGCAGTTTTTCGTCCGGAATGTCCGCTGCGTCTCATCCCAGGAGATTGCTGCAGCCTGTGATTGGCTGCAGTGGCGGTCACATGGGATGAAGCGTCATCCCAGGAGGCTGGCCCTCTGACGTCATCCAGGCCGGCTTCCTGGGATGACGTTTCATCCATGTGACCACCGCTACAGCCTGTGATTGGCTGCAGCTTCGGTCACATGGGATGAAGAGTCATCCCAGGAGAATGAAACACAGACTCCTAGGTAAGTTCATTTTTTTTTTAGTTCCGTTTTTGCGGCGGGATCGCTGCGAACCCGCCGCAAAAAAATGGAACAACTGGTATTTGATTCGGGATCTACATCCCCATTGAATTCAATGAGGAAACCCGCAACATATAAGCAACGTTTACGTAAAGACAATTGACATACTGCGGAATTTTAATTCCGCACCGCAGGTCAAATTCTGAGCATTTTTTCCGCTCAGTATTTACGCAGCGTGAGGATAAGATTTGTTTTACCTCATCCGCTTTGCTGCTACTGTATTTGATGTGGTTTTTCCGCAACTAGTTCCGTTGCGGAAAATCCGCTGTATTTATGCAACATGTGAACTGGCCCTTAAGCTGGGTTCCCACGTAGCGTAAACGCTGCAAAATTTCTGCAACAGAATTCTGTGAGGAAATTATGCAGCATTTACAGTAGCAGCAAAGTGAATGAGATTTAGAAAATTTCATGCCCACTCTGCGGAAAAAAATGCTGAAAAGTCCTGTGGAAAGTGTTCCGCGGTGACTTTCAATTCTGCATGTCAATTTGTGCTGCGGGTTCTGTGCGGAGATACCGCGTGTTTCGTCCATAGACTTTAATGGGGAGAATAAATTCTGCAACAGATTTGTTTTGTTGCGGTTTTCACAGCGTTTGTGCAGTAAAAAACGCTGGAAATCTGCAGGTGTACGTATACTTTGCTGTGATCACTATTTGGCCTTATTCACACGAACGTGTTATACGTCCGTGCTAAGCGTGTTTTTTACACGCATCGCACGGACCTATGTTAATGAATGGGGTCGTTTAGACTGTCAGTAAATTTCACGCAGAGTATATGCGCTGTGTGAAACTCATGACATGTCCTATATTTCCCCGTGTTTCGCGCTGGACTTCCGGGTGTCGCACGTGATTCGCGCAACATTAGTAGAAACTATGAATGAAAACAGAAAAGCACACGATCCTCGAAGTTTAACCCCTTAATGACCAGCCTATTTTAGACCTTAATGACCAAGCCATTTTTTACATTTTTCCATCGTCGCATTCCAAGAGCTATAACTCTTTGATTTTTGCGTCGACATAACTGTATAAGGTCTTGTTTTTTTGCGGGACAAGTTGTATTTTTTAATAGCACCATTTTGGGGGACATATTATTTGTTGATTAACTTTTATTAACTTTTTTTTGGGGGGGGAATAGAAAAAAAACCTGAAATTTCGCCACGCTTTTTCACGTTTTAAATCTATGCCGTTTACCGTGTGATATAAATAACACAATAACTTTATTCAGCGGGTTGTTATGATTGCAACGATACCAAATTTGTATAGTTTTTGTATGTTTTACTACTTTTACACACTAAAAACACTTTTTTTTCAATATTATTTGTTTTTGTGTCTCCATGTTTGAACAGCCGTAACGTTTTTATTGTTCCGCCGATGCAGTTGTATGAGGGCTTTTTTTTTTGCGGGAAGACTTGTCGTTTTTATTGGTACCATTTTGGAGTAGATGCGACTTTTTGATCACTTTTTATTAAAAAAAATTTAAGTCAGGATTCACAGAAAACAGCAATTTTTCCATAGTTTTTTATTACATTTTTTACGGCGTTCACCGTGCGGGTTAAATAATGTAATAGATTCATAGTCAGGGTTGTTACGGACGTGGCGATACTAAATATGCATAACTTTTTTAATTTATTTTGTTTTTTTAATAGTAAAGGAGTTTGTAAGGGAAAAAGCTGGGTTTTTCATTTTTTTCACATTTTTTTTTAAATTAACTTTATTAAACTTTTTTTTTACTTTTTTACTAGTCCCACTAGGGGACTATAATATGCGATTCTGCGATCGCTATTATAATACACTGCAATACTTCTGTATTGCAGTGCATTATGCCTGTCCGTTTAAAACGGACAGGCATCTGCTAGGTCATGCCAGAGGCATTCATTACAGGCAGACATCGGGGCCTTTATTAGGCCCCCGGCTGCCATAGAAGACACAGACACTCGGCGATCTTATCGCCGGGTGTCAGTGGGAGAGAGAGGGAGCTCCGTCCCTCTCTCCAAAACCACTCAGATGCGGTGTTCGCTATTGCGCACCGCATCTGAGGGGTTAAACATGTGAGATCGATACTTATATCGATCTCACACGGCAGAGCAGGGACGCTCCCAGCCCTCAGCTGCCTTTGGCAGCTGAGAGCAGGGAGATTTCACGGCTCCCTGCTCTGTTTACTCATCCTGATGCAGTGCCGTAAAAAGGCATATGCATCAGAATAAAGCCCGTTAGTGGGTTATTGCCACGGTCAATGTTGACAACGGTATTTAAGTGATTAGACAAAGGGAGGGAATTTGTTGCTGTGGCAGCTGGGGGCCTTGCAATGGCAACCAGGTCTGCCATACGCAGAAGCCTATTAAGCCCCACAGGCTGAGGCCTTATTTACACGAACGTGATTTTCACGCGCGTCGCACAGACCTATGTAAGTCAATGGGGCCATTCAGACATTCCATGTTTTTCACGCGTGTGTACGCTGCGTGAAGCATGTCCTATACTTTAGCGTTTTTTGCGCATCACGCACCCAATGGGTGCGTGAAAATCACGCACAGCACACGGACGAACTTCCGTGTGCTGCGCGTGATTCGCGCAACTGTTGTTCAAGAAATTAAGGGAAAAATAAAACCACCTCCTTCATTTCATTTTCTAAACATCGCGTGTTATAAGGATGCCATATGCGCGAAAATCACGCAGCCACGCACACAGAGTTTTTTGCGCACGCAAAACGCACACGTTCGTGTAAATAAGGCCTTAATGTGAGTTTTAAGCGGACAAATATAATGCATTGCGATACAGAAGTATTGCAATGCATTATATGAGCGATCAAAATGTTAAATGTTCTCATATGGGTACTTAAAAAAAATAACAAAAACAAAAGTGTAAAAAAGTTTTGGGAAAAGTATAAAAAAAATACTCAAAAATCACCTTTAAAAAAAAAAACAAAAAACTATTATTAGGTATTGCTGCATTTGTAATGACCCATACAATAAAATGAACACAATATTTATCTCAAATGGTGAAAGCCGTAAAAAAAAAACAACTGAAAAATGTCAAACATCCCAAAAAACAGAATAAAAAGTGGTAGTATGTGCCCTAAAATGGTCCCATGGAAACTAAAACTTCTCTCGTGAAAAACAAGCCCTCATAGAGCACCTTTGGCAAAAAAAAAAAAATGTTAGGGGTCTTTGAATGCAGCGACAAAAACTGTTTTTAATGGGCAAAAGTCGAAGAAGATAAAAAAAACTAGAAACATTTGGCATCTCCGTAATTGTAGCAACCAACAGAATAAATGTATCATGTGATTTAAACTGCATGGTCAACTCCGTAAAAAAAAAAGCCCAAAAAACAATGTCAGAATTGCTTTTTCCTACCTCCCCTGCATAAAAAGTTAATGAAAGCTATACTCATCTTGTAAGAAAAACAAGCCCTGATAAAACTAGTTTGACGAAAAAATAAAATAGTTATGGCTTTCGGAATGCAGAGATAAAAAATGTTATATCTTTGTCTAATATAGGCCGTGTCCTTAAAGAGGTTGTCCCACCAAAAAAACTTATCACCTATCCACAGTATATATGATAAGTCAAATAGGAAGAAGGAAGGAGGCTGGCACTGCCAAAACCGCTTATTCGGAATGGGAGTATTCAAGTATGGCTTGCTTACTATTTGGATAGTTGCAGGTAAATTGCCACGGAGTTGCTCATCGAAAGAGTAGCACAATCGGCTGAATATATTTGTAGAAGAATGATCGAGGCACTCACCGAAGCTGAGCTCTGGGCCTTGAGAAAGCGTGTACGCACGTGAAACGGCCGTAGGCAATTCCACATCCTGACCAAGATCTCTTTGTAATAAAGAAATTGTTTGCCAGCTTCGGTGAGTGCCTCGATCATTCTTCTACAAATATATATATGATAAGTGTTTGATCGCTGGGGGTCTTAATGCTCGGTCCCCCACCGATTTCGAGAACAAGTGTCCCGAGTCCCCTGTTTGAATGGAGTGGCGGTCACGCACGCGTACTGCTTTATTCTTTCTTTATGGGACTGACAGAAAAAGCGGAGTGCTGTACTCGGCTATCTTAGTCAGTCCTATGGAGAATGAATGGAGCAGCAGCGCACATGCGTGACCGCCACTACGTTCAAACAAAGGACTCGGGACCCCCATTCTCATGATTGGTCGGGGTCCAAGCAGAGGGACCCCCAGCGATCAAACGCTTATCACCTATCCTGTGGATAGTGTTGGGTTAATCCCTTTTACTAGGTTGATAGAAGGACATTCAAATGCCTTACAGGGGTCGTCTAAACCAGATAACCCATTTAAAGGGCATTACAGTCGATAACATTCACTGGATATGTACATTTTAGATTATGATGGTCTGATCACTGCGGCCCTTGCAAAACACTACAGTGGAGGACCCCAGGCTGCCGACCCACCCTTTCATAGAGTTGTATGGAGTGGGCATGCTCTACCACTGCTCCATACAAATGCCTCCTCATCGCAGTTATGCTGTTGGAGGTCTGAGTGGCTGGACAAAGAAAAGGCACTTGCCAACCAGCTCTATAGGTAGTGAGATCACACAGGTGCACGAATGCAGGAGGTTGGGGTTCCAAGGAAGATATCCAAGTAAATGAGAGGAATGTCCAGCAACTCCATGTGATAAAAAAAATCTGTGACTGTCCAGCAACTCTCATGTGAGTCTCAGACTTACATAGAGAAACTGGCTTCCGGTCCACACAAAAGACGCTGTGTGAATCGGCGAGTCAGTTTACAGATAACGTGACTGCACGGAGGAGACGAACGGAGCCTGCGTTTTGTATAATAGACTCTCTGTGAGCAAATAAATATCATTTAGATGTACAAGATGCCCATTACAAACGGGCAAAGAAATAGAAATGTTAATGGGAGTTCTTTAATCTCGCTGGCTGTAATTTAAATGCATATTCAGTAAGGGTAAACAAAATACTGCGTAATATAGGTTAGGGTCACATGTAGTGGCCAAAAACACGCTGGTATGCGGTTTCACAACAAATCGGCAGACTTGTCAAATTAATTGATAATGGTCGTGCGGTTCTGCAGATAAAACTGCTATTTACCTGAAAAACTAGTCAGCCATTCACAATCAGTTTAAAAGCTGCGTGGATTTACGGTAAAACTGCATATTAGAGCATTTCCAGCTGCGCTATGGCCGCTACGTGTGAACCAAGCATATACCTTTTTCCTAATTTATCGCTTTCTTAGTTACAAAGTCTTTTTCTTTTGTAAAAGAAGAATGGAAGGTGTATTTTGATAGTGATGTCAGTGAGGAAGGATATAACTAGCTTTAGCTGCTTGGCTTTAAAAACAAAATAAATCTTTATCGTGCAGCATGGAACATAACTTAATAAAAAGACGAAAACAAAAAGGTAAGACATTTTATTTGCACTCCTGAAATACATGCCCTAAAACTTTTTGTTTACATATCAGATTATACTCATTTACTTACTTCTTTCCTTCTTTTCGGCTATTTTATTTATAACGTGCAGATTAAGTAGATCTAAACTGAGTGATGCTTTTTGAGGACATGAAGACTCTAACAGTTTCATTTTAGATTTCATCTTCTTCTTTTCAAAGAATTCCTGGAAGAAAACGCTCACAATACTTATTTTTAGGATTATATTTTTTAAATGCATTGCCTGATCACAACAACCCCTTTTTGAAATAGAGCTGGCCTGGATAACAGCTGATTGCCAGGGGTTTGGCTGCTGAAACTCCTAGTTATCAGCTATTATCGCCAGGGAAATCTGCAGTCAGTTAAACATTTCTTTCACTAAGACAGGACAATAGAGAGAATCTTTAACCCACTGGTCTGAAACGCGTAATCGTGGTCCCGGGATTTTTTGTTTTAACTTCCTTGTTTTAAATATGACCAAATAAACCTTATAGCTTTTACTTTGAGTGCTGGATATACCTTCACTATACACCACTATTGCCTTGATTACCTGCTGTCGACACAGGACCAGTTTGGGAATATCTACGAGCGCCTGCAGCACTTGGATTCATTCACACCAACTTGCATCAACAAAACGCAATAGAAACGCAGTGGAAATGCAACAGAAACGCAGTGGATATGTGGTGAGCAAACTTTTTGTAAAACTTCCCCTATTTTTGTACTCAATAGAGAGAATCTACCTGGTAGAATCTACCGGGTACCCCTTGAAAAAGCTACCGCGAAACGCGCGTCGGGGCTCCTGGCGTGGAGTTTACTTTTGGGTTATTCTTACTACACCTGGGTTGGTATAGGTTCAGGGACCGTACTTTTATTCATGGTGACTTCCTGTTCTCTGTCTAGCTCTGTACACACTGTACTTTGTTTGCTGCCATCCCTGTGCATATATTGATGGGTCTATTTTCATGTTGATGTGTGATGACATGGGTGTCTGAACCTTATGTGTGGTTTGCAGAGTTCCTCATACTATATGCACACAGCTTGTTTGACCTAATGACCCGCATTGCTGCTATATATACAGCACTTTTGTGTACATATTATTTTTTTGAATAGCCCTTCTGTTCTCTATGCCAGTGTATTTTAAATTGTCTGTTGTATTTTAGGTCCTGATGGCCAATATGTTTTTATGATTTAATGTAATAAAGGATTTATATATTTTTGCAGATACAATTTGTATTTGGTGTTATTCTTCCCTCAGTGGAGGTGTGATATGTCCTCACATTCAGCTATAGGTATTTAATGTCTATTTTATTTTTGATATGTGCGGACGTTTATTATAACGTGCATCGTTTGGCTTGTCTCAGTATAGGTACTTAATATTTATTTTGAAGAGATGTCTGCTTCTGAATCCTGGTAGTGACTAGAATAAAGCACACATTTAACATTACTTGAGAGGGACTACCAGGAAAATAACATGAGGGTTGGCGGTGTAGGTGACTGGCCTATTCCCTAGAACAAATGCAGTTTGCAGATCATAGATTCCTGCAAACTCAGTTTTGTTCTTCGGGAGGCAGCCACCTAGCACCAGCTATTGGGTAGAGTAGCACACACCTGGTAGTAGCTCTCATAAATCTTCTCTGATCTATGTCAGAGGGTCTCCAGTAGTGTTTATTAAAGGTCCATTCTGATGACCATCTAGCTGCCTTAAGGATAGAATCTAAAGAAATTCCTTTAGCCGCTGCCCTGGAGGAAGCGGTGCTTCTAATTGAATGTGCCTCAAAGATACTAGTATCTATACTTGTGCTTCACATAGCAAATATCATCCAACCCATAATGGTATTGGCTGTGGCCTTCCTAATTGGCTGTCTTGAAGTTACAAACAAATTAGTCAACTCTCCCTGTAATAGGTATGTCCTATCCAGATAAGATTTTAAGTGTCACAACACAGAGGGATGAGTCAGCCACATCTTCCAAGAGATCGATCTCTATGAGACGATTATCAATATGTGATGCCCTTCCTTTTAAAATAATGATAACCTCTAGGAGCCCTTGAGAGCCACGGCTCCACTATATGGCTCAACGTCAACTCCATTGGTCTAGCAGCCATAACGAGAGCTAAAAGACATGCTAACTTTATACAGACCCAGCGTAAAGACATACTGGAGCCACCCAATTGTCTTAAATATGTCAAAAAAGGCTCTATATCCCAAGTAGTCGAGTACTTTGGAAGAATAGGCCTGAATGCAACAGCCCCTTTTAAAAGCCTTAAGTATATTCTATTTTCCATCAGCTTAGGAATAATGACATTAAGAGCAGAACCTATCGATTTTAAAAAGTGTTAGAGGCTATACCTAAATTAAATTTTAAATTCAAGAATTCTAGCGCTGCCTACATATCTGAAGGATCCCGGACTTCTCTATATGATTCTGATCTCCAAGCTTGGAACTCAGTTATAATGGCTCGATATCTATTACGTGTCCTCGGTCTCAAGGACAAATTAATTAGGTTGATTGCCTGTGCTGATAACTCCGGAAATGAAAACAGCTGACTCTAGCAGCTATCCACATTAGTTTTGGAAGCTGTAATAGAAGATTCACTGGTCGCTGTAAACACCCCACTGTCATCCCGAATGGGAGCTTCTTCTCTACTTTCATTCAGTGTATTCTGCGGTACCACGGTTTTTATGGCCATACAGGGTATACTAATATTAACAGTGCTACACACTCCTCTTTTATCTTCCGAAGAGTTTGTGGCAGCAAGGTAGGAGGAGGGAACGTTTAAAGGTGTATTCAGTCCCTCCATGGGAAGGATAAGGCATCTATCTTCCATGATTCTGGGGATCATGTGCATGCACTAAAACGCTCAGTCTGAGCCGTGATCTCTGATGCAAGTAGATCTATCTCCAATGTCCGGAATTTCTGAATTATTAACTTGAAGAGATGGTTCTTTAGGGCAACTGTTGCCAAGGATAGTTTCTGCCTGGGGACTGCATCTGCAATCTCGTTTGTGTGTCCTGGAACACATTGCGCTCTCAAGTCTAACTTTCTGTCTATTGCCCAAGTTCAGAACTCCAGTGCTTCTGAACATAACCTCCGATCTTGTTGTCCACGTGGACCAGAATGGACTGACCGGTCGTTTTCTCCTTTACTAAAGATTGACAGACGAGTCTCGCCGCTCTCAATTATAGGACATTGATATACAGCTTTATCTCTATGCCTAACCAAGTGCCTCTTATTGCGGAGTCTAGTCAGTAGGTTCCCCACCCCATAAGAGATGCGTCTGATGTTATTGTTAAATATGCAGCGGGGACGCAAATAAAATTTGGAATAGGGTCTTTCACAGCTATAATTGCCTCTAATTCTCTCCTGACCTATAGAGGAATTCTGAACAGGCTTTTCCAAAGATTTAATTTTCTGAGATCTCCCAACCAAAACTGCATCTCTCGGCAAAGAGTGGGAGCTGTTTTGAACCCCGGTTGTAAGGCTACAACTCTTCCAATAAGTCTTGCCAGTTCTCTTGCCCTGTTTACACTGAGTTTTTTGTCACTGATTTTGATACGTTGAGGCATTTTCTCTCCCAAGTGGCTTTGAGCCGCTCACAGGAAAAGAAAGCGGCATGTCCTTTCTTGCCGCAGTTTCCACCTCTGGCCTAACATTAAAATCGATGGGAGGCAGAAAAGAACCACAGCAAAAATGCGCAGGCAAGTCAAAATCTGCCTCAAAATTCCTGAGGCAGATTCTTTCTGCCTGCAAAAAACTCTGTGTGAACCGGGCCTTAGAGAGAATATCTGTGGTGAGAATTATGCTCACTCTCTCTTTTAAGTCTAACCACTTTTCTGCTGGAACTTGTATTTGAAACATCTTTGTATCTAGGTGAAAACCTAAGAAAATCAAACTCCTTGTGGGCTGAAGGACTGACTTTTCTACATTTATGTGGAACCCTGTAGTGTAGACATTAGCATGTTTCCGTGCGTAATCAAGATCTCCTTGTCCTGATAAAATAAGTATGTCATCTAGTTATTAAACAGAGAACACCCTTTTCTCTCAGAAAAGTTATGATAGCTTTTTATTACCCTCATGAATGTATATGGGGCATTTGAGAGGCCTAACACTATTACATTCCATTGGTAAATGCGGCTTCTCCACTTTAATTGGAGGAGCTGACTGTGCTTTGGAGCAACATATATAGAGTGGAATGCATCCTTGACGTCTATCTTTAAAAGGAAAAACTCCATTTGCACAAGGAGTTTCAAATCGTCAATACTCTCTAAACGGAAAACCTTTTCCTTTAAGGACCTGTTTAAAGTTTTGCCATTGAGTACCGGTCTGACTGATCTGTCTTGTTTTTTTTATTGGAAATAAAGGGTTGATCCAGCCTTTCTGTTACGGTTAAGCTAGGTAAATCTTCCCCTCTGCTGATGCTTGTTCTAAAACAACGTCTAGACTCCTCCTGAATCTGGGTATTCGTCTTTAAAATGGAATTTTTTCCAGTGGAAGACATAAGCCACTTTTTACTATGTTTAAGACCCAAGGGTCTGAGGTAATCATCTGCCAATCTTGCAAATATGCTTTTGGCGGTATTAGAGGAATATCTCTTACCGTAATGGGATTTCTTGTTATAGGTCCTGGTATAACCATCTCTTGCTGAGGAAGTACCTTGTCCTCTGTTGGATGATCTCCAGCAAAGTGTCCCTGTTCATAATGACGGACCTGCCCTCGGGGCTTGTAGGACCGGTCCACTGTCCAAAAGGGCCATTTAAGGGGAAACGCTGGTCTCTTAAATTCTGCAAAGGACGTACTCTACATCACCCCTTTACCTCCTCAATGAATTCAGGGCTAAATAATTATAAGGATACTCATGGCTCTTAGGGGCCAAATCAGACATGCCAGCGGACATCAACCAGCGAGCTCCCCTTATATTTGTTATGTAAAGGATTAACCAATAACCACAACTGCCCTGCTAAGAGCTTTAAGTAGGGCTAGTTTGGAGGGGAGGAGGGTGTTAATATTACTCTTGCATATCATATTGCTCTCCTGTTCAGCTTTGGTCAGCATTAAATGCAAAGGTCCAGCTACGTCTGCAACCTTAAACTGTATGTTCCTCAAGGTCTATGGAGTCTGTGGAACTAGAAGCGCCTAAAAGAGACAGAAGCGCTGAATCAATGTCAGGTGCAATAAATGCCTGGATATCGGGGATGCCAATACAATTTCTAATAACAAAATCATCCTCTTTAACAAAAGTTGTCCTAAAGGCAAACTGAGCAAAATCTCTTACTAAGACGATTCTGCTATGGCCCATCTTTGTGAAAATAACTTAGTAGGGGATGTCTTCCCCGCTAAGCCCACACAGGCCATCTGCTTATCACTATGTTTGCCCCTCTCAGACGATGCAGCAGACCTGGTGACACTATAAAACTCCCAGTCCACTTCCAAGTGGGGTGGGGGAAATACCTCAGGGGACCTGTCAGGTGAGGCAAACGCCTTGCAGGAATTTTTTCCCCATCTGTTGCTTAAACTAGAAGAGTATTCAGAATGAAGGCACTTACGTTGGAAGAAAACAATGAAGGTTCCCAGGCCCATATTTAGACCCTCCAGGTGGAATGGAGGAAGGGAAGTAAACGAGAAAGGGAGAATTGCATCGGTTGGAACTATCTCTCTTCACACCAGTGGAAAAAAGCTATCCAAGTGTGGTGCTAAATTTATGATGATGAAGGCTCCCTAGCTTTCAGCACCATTTAGATAACGCGCTCTGACAAAAGATGAGTTCTCAGTACTGTGGCTACAACAGCCATGCTGCTAAACGAAGCATAAATATTCTGGCAGAAGAGTGGACCTTGAGAAAGCAGATGGGGTCAAAGGAAGACGCCAGGGTGCTTCGGCTAGAAGAATGAACAGGTCGGGGTACCAGACCCTGAGGGCCAATCGGGGGCTAGGAGAATTACCAGTTTGCCTTTTGCTTTGACCTTCTTGATGACTTGTGGAAGGAGAGTTAAGTGGAGGGAAGATGTATGGGAGCTATAATTGGTTCTACTGGATGACCAGAGCATCTATTGCCAACACCAGTGGGTCCTTTTTTTATTAAGTCTGGAGGCCATGAAGTCTACGTTTGGGCGGCCTATGCTGGAGCAGATTGTGTCAAAGAAATCCGGATAAAGAGCCCTTTCATCCGGATCGACACATTCAACGGATATCCAGTTGTCCACTTCTGGAATGTAAACTGCCAACTAAGTGGGCCAGGTGCTACTGCCCACCTAAAAATGTTGGTTATTTCTGGCCACGGGGCTGCGCATCCTGCCCTGATGGCTTAGGTAGAAGACTGCCGTCGCATTGTCCATTTTAACCCATACTGGTGAGCCTGCGAAAAGAGGAGTCTAGTGTCAGAGGGACAGGAGAATGGCCCAAGCTCCGGAATGTTGATTGGGAGAGATGACTCCTAGGGTTACCATACACCCTGAACTGTGCAAGATTGAAGAACCTCTTCCCAGACAAGGAAGCTGTTGTCTGTCGTCAGAACCTTTCACTGGAGAGGAAGGAAATTGCATCCTAGAGTCAGGAGGGTGGAGAGCAGCAGCCACCAGAGAGATTGTCGGACTGACAGGGGGAGAAGACTGTAATGATACAGAGACGCCATGGACTTGTCCCAGTATATCACTACCGCCCGCGGGTGCTATATTGGGCGTATAGAAATAGTTTCCATGGAGGGGACCAGCAGGCCCAGAATCCTCACGAAATGCAGAGTGGAGAATGGATGGTGGCCTTTGATAGACCAGACCTTCTGTTGGAAGGAGTGGGGCTTTACCTATGGGAGAAGACTTCTGGTCTTGATGGTGTCAAAACACATGCCGAGGATAAGAAAAGATTGAGTTGGGGAAAGATATGATTTGGAACTGTTGATTATCAAGCTAAAGCGGGACAACGTGTCCACAGTTATCCGGTGAGTGATCCGAAGATTATCCAGATTGGACCTCAGTGCAGGACCATCAACACAGAGAAAACCTTTGTGAAAACTGCCAATCTGAAAGGGAGGGCCACAAACTGGTAGTGGTCCTCCAGGATGATGAAGCAAAGATACCACATGTAAGACTAGCAAATAGGGACGCGGAGATACGCATCCTTGATGTCCACTGAGGACAGGAATTCCTCTAGTTTTATCAATACAATTACAGACCTCAGGATTCCATCCGGAAATACTTGAGTTTGAAATACTTCTGGAGGCGTTTGAGGTCCAACACTGGCCAAACAGTACATTCCTTTTTGGGGACCATAAAGAGGTTTGAATAGAAACCCCCTGAAGCCTTTCTGGCTAGTAACTGGTACAAACACTCCCAGGGAGAGAAGGGACTTGTAGCATCATCCCCTCCCCCCGGTGTACTCACCTCGGTCTGACATCCTCCTGTTCCACGCCGCTCCTTTCCTTCTGTTTCAGTGTCTGGCGGCCGCTCCATCTGCCGACACAATCCACTGGGTCCTAGTGCGCACGCTGACCCTTGTATTCTTAAAGGGCTAGCGCGCAACATTTTTCAAAATCCATCACCTGACTGGTACTCATTGCCAAAGCAATTTGTTCCTAGAGTTTATTTATGTTCCTAGTTCCCCTGTTATCTTGCTGGCTGAAACCCTCTGTACCGAACTTCTGCCTGTATATGACAATCTGTGCCTGCCGCCTACCCTGATCTATTGCTACGTTCACCCTGTTGAACCTCTGCCGCCTGCCTAAACCTATTGCTACGTTTAACATTCTTATCCTCTCCCGCCTGCCCAGACCCATTGCTTCGTTTACTACTCTGCTTCTACCAATGTCAGCTGTCACCAAGGGAGAATATTTCAGGAGTAGCGACCTGAGGTTTCCCCAATGCAAAGTACACATCCATGTACAGGGGTTAAAGGGTGAAGATGAGGGGTTCCCTTAGACACTGCTCCTGGGTGTAGCCCCAAGTCGCATTCTTTAGTGACAAGAAGGGTTCACACTGCCCCCTGCTGGTCCTACTAAAGCCCAATCCTAGGGCTTTTGTTACAGGATTGTATTGCCAGATGAAAGGCGGACGCCTTTCAAGTAGATGTCAGTGGAACTGAGGGGCAATAAACGAGTCGGTGGTAAAGAAGCGAACTCTATGTTGTATTCTGTGAAGTCAACCTTGTGTCCCCATGTGACCTGGGTGTGAGACAGCCAGATGTCCCGTAACAGAAGCAGTGGCCATCTCACCTGGGGGAGGACTGCCCTTTATAATGTATTGGACTTCTTGAAGGTGGCAAAGGTGCCAGGAGCACAATGGTCTGAATGATAGATGATAGATTCATCCTTTGGTCCTGAGAGTTATGTTTATGGTAAACAGCCTGCGGGCTTGACTAGGAGCGGAATTGAGTTTGTCTCTTTTTTGGATTGGGCTGAGCAAGCAAATCTGTTTTGGGGCAGGAGAGAGCTAATACCGTCTGTGGCTTCATTGATAATCTTGTGTAGTCGGGCACCAAATAGATGAGCTCCTGCAAAGGGGAGAGCTGTCACTGACTTTTGAAGGCTGTATCCTCTGATTGGAATTTTAGCCACAAAGTCCAGCGAATGGCCACAGAAAGCTCTGAAGAACGGGCACTTAAACTTGCTGCATCTAGGCTTGCCTCGCAGATGTATTTATCCACATTAGAGATTTGTAAAAATATCTCGGCAAAATGTTCGGAAGACTCACCAGAAATTAAATCCTGGTGGAGACGTTTTGGTCCATTCTGTCATGGCTTTGCTCACCTAAGAGAAGGCAAGCATCGGCCGCAGAGCCGAACCAGCAGCCACAAAAGAGGATTTTGCGAAATACTCCATTCTCCTGATCCTGGGCAGAGTAATGTGTTTTTCCCAGATGAGAGATTGGAGGGTCGATTGCAGGAGAAGACAACTACTTCTTGACAGAGACTTCCGGAAAGAGTTACATAAGATCTATACATTTTGGTTTAGTAAATTGTCTTTCCGGAAAGGCTCAGTCTTTTAAAAGCGCTTCCTCTAATTTGGGATGAGAAGGAAAAAACTTCAGGAACTTTTGTGCTGCCAGGAAGGAAAAACCTGTCTGAGAGGCGGGAGAACTTGTTTCTTGAACATTGAGTGTCTCCTTGACAGCCATTATTAGGGGGGATTCACACGAACGTGTATTGGGTCCGTGCGGGCCGCGTGGTTTTCACGCGCCACGCAGAGACCAATACAAGTCTATGGGGCAGTACAGACAGTCCGTGCTTTTTGCGCAGCGTTTGTCAGCTGCGCAAAAAGCGTGACATGCTCAATATCTCCGCGTATTTCGCGCATCACGTACCCATTGAAGTCAATGGGTGCGTGAAAACCACGCAGGTCGCACGGAAGCACTTCGGTGCGAACCGACTGAAACAGCGCACCAGCTGTCAAAAGGATGAATGTAAACAGAAAAGCACCACGTGCTTTTCTGTTTCCAAACATCCAAACGGAGTGTCTTTGAGATGAGCGAACCCGGACAACCGAACCAAACTTCACCGGGTTCGGCCGAACTCATTTTGGCCGAACCCGGCAAAAAAAATTCCGGTACGCGACGTCAGGAGATAGTCACTGTCCAGGGTGCTGAAAGAGTTAAACTGTTTCAGCACCATGGACAGTGACTTCCGATCCCAATATACATGAACCTGTAAAAAAAAAACGAAGTTCTGACTTACCGATAACTCCCGGCTTCTTCCTCCAGTCTGACCTCCCGGGATGACAATTCAGTCCAAGTGACAGCTCCAGCCAATCACAGGCCAAGCACAGGCTGCAGCGGTCACATGGACTGCCGCGTCATCCAGGGAGGTGGGGCCCGATGTAAAGAGAGGCGCGTCACCAAGGACGCGTCACCAAGGCAACGGCCGGGAGGGAAGTTCTCGGTAAGTACGAACTTTTTCTTATTTTTTTAACAGGTTTCCCGATATTGTGTTCGGCATTCCCTGTCGAGGGTGCTGAAAGAGTTACTGCCGATCAGTTAGCTCTTTCAGCACCTTGGACAGTGACGGGCGTCGACTAGCCTCATCTCTATGATGGCGGCTGCGCGAAAAACACGCAGCCGCGCATCATACACGGATGACACACGCAGCTGTCAAGTGGTTTTTGCGCGTGCAAAACGCCGCGTTGTTTGCGCGCGCAAAAACGCAACGTTCGTCTGAATCTGCCCTAAGGCTGTCCACTGTAGAGGGAAGTTTTGATAACTGCTCCTCGTCTAGCGCGTAATCAGTTAGACCTCGCCCGCAGATCAATCCTCTTCTTTTAAAGTAAATATCGAAGCCCAGCCCTCTTGTTGGAGGGGAGTAAAGCGAGGGTGGGGAAATGGAAAGCTGACAGGATCAGGCAGTTCTTGCTGGAGTGGTCTGCGCGTATTAGGACTGTGGAGGAAGAATCTTCAGCATGTGAGGTCCAGGCCTGGGGTTTGCAACAAACATTTTCCAAGCATATTTTGCGGGGCGAGCTGCAGTTTTCACCGATACCATTTTGGGGTATATGTGACTTTTTGATCACTTTTTTGGAGCGCTAAGGTGACCAAAAAACAGCAAGTTGGGTGTTTTATATATATATATATATATATATATATATATATATATATATATATATATATTTATTTATTTTTACGGCACTCACCGAGCGGGTTACATAACGCTATATTGTGATAGTTCGGACTTTTAAGGACGCGGCGATACCAGTTATGTTAACTTTTATATTTTTTTAACATTGATTTAAGGAAAAAATGTGAAAAGGTTTTTTTTTGAACTTTTAATACTTTATTTTTTGTTGGATTATAAAAAAAGACCACATTATTTAACGGTTTTTAACTTCCTTTTTTTTAAATTAGTCCCCCTAGGAGACCTGAAGCAGCGATCCACTGCAATGATCATCCACTGCATGATATACTGCAATGCTAATGTATTGCAGTATGTTGTGATTCTGACAGATGGCGGACCTGGGGGCTTTCATTAAGCCCACAGGTTGCTATAACAACCGTTGTTAACAGTCCAGTGGGGCGGGGGGATTAACAGTGGCGGGGGATTGATAGCTTGTTTCAGGGGGCGCCCCCTGATTCTAACACTTTAAATTTTGTAGGTTTTCCCACTGTCAAAGACATGAACAGTCTAGAATTTTTAGGCTAGGTTAATTTTACCAGTGAGAGATAGATTATATATTTAAAAAAAAAAGAAAATCACATTGTCAAAATTATATATATTTATTTGCATTGTGCACAGAGAAATAAGTATTTGATCCCCTACCAACCATTAAGAGTTCAGCCTCCTCCAGACCAGTTACACGCTCCAAATCAACTTGGTGCCTGCATTAAAGACAGCTGTCTTAAATGGTCACCTGTATAAAAGACTCCTGTCCAGAGACTCAATTAATCAGTCTGACTCTAACCTCTACAACATGGGCAAGACCAAAGAGCTTTCTAAGGATGTCAGGGACAAGATCATAGACCTGCACAAGGCTGGAATGGGCTACAAAACCACAAGTAATACGCTGGGTGAGAAGGAGACAACTGTTGGTGCAATAGTAAGAAAATGGAAGACATACAAAATGACTGTCAATCGACATCGATCTGGGGCTCCATGCAAAAGCTCACCTCGTGGGGTATCCTTGATCCTGAGGAAGGTGAGAGCTCAGCCGAAAACTACACGGGGGAACTTGTTAATGATCTCAAAGGCAGCTGGGACCAAAGTCACCAAGAAAACCATTGGTAACACATTACGCCGTAATGGATTAAAATCCTGCAGTGCCAGCAAGGTCCCCCTGCTTAAGAAGGCACATGTACAGGCCCGTCTGAAGTTTGCAAATGAACATCTGGATGATTCTGAGAGTGATTGGGAGAAGGTGCTGTGGTCAGATGAGACTAAAATTGAGCTCTTTGGCATTAACTCTACCCGCCGTGTTTGGAGGAAGAGAAATGCTGCCTATGACCCAAAGAACACCGTCCCCACTGTCAAGCATGGAGGTGGAAACATTATGTTTTGGGGGTGTTTCTCTGCTAAGGGTACATCACTACTTCACTGCATCAATGGGAGAATGGATTGAGCCATGTACCGTCAAATCCTGAGTGACAACCTCCTTCCCTCCACCAGGACATTAAAAATGGCTCGTGGCTGGGTCTTCCAGCACGACAATGACCCGAAACATACAGCCAAGGCAACAAAGGAGTGGCTCAAAAAGAAGCACATTAAGGTCATGGAGTGGCCTAGCCAGTCTCCAGACCTTAATCCCATCGAAAACTTATGGAGGGAGCTGAAGATTCGAGTTGCCAAGAAACAGCCTCGAAATCTTAATGATTTACAGATGATCTGCAAAGAGGAGTGGGCCAAAATTCCATTTAGCATCTGTGCAAACCTCATAATCAACTACAAAAAAAGTCTGACTGCTGTGCTTGCCAACAAGGGTTTTGCCCCCAAGTATTAAGTCTTGTTTGCCAAAGGGATCAAATACTTATTTCTCTGTGCACAATGCAAATAAATATATATAATTTTGACAATGTGATTTTCTGTTTTTTTTTTAAATATAATCTACCTCTCACTGGTAAAATTTACCTAGCCTAAAAATTCTAGACTGTTCATGTCTTTGACAGTGGGCAAACTTACAAAATCAGCAAGGGATCAAATACTTATTTCCTTCACTGTAACCCTTATCATGTACAGTTACGTGATATTGCGGGATTCTAAATCAGCAGCACGTCCTAAATTCCATGCAGGTTTTTTTTCTGCTGCACGTGCATGGGGTTTTGACAAACCCCATTCACATGAGTTAGGGCTTATTCAGACCAACGTGTTAATAGTCTGTGTGAAGGACGGTTTTTTAATGGCCGTCACACGTCTGCATGTATTTCTATGGGGTTATTCACATGGTCGTTGCTTTAACGGACCGTCTGAAAGGCCTGTAAAAAAATAGGACGTCCTATTTTTGTGTATTTTCACGGATCCCTCAATAGACTCAAGTCTATGAGGGATCTGTGAATATGGGTCCCGCACGGGTGCAAATCCGCCGTGAAAAACAGCTGTTTTCCACGGCTGATTTCACACACGTTCGTCTGAATATTGCCTTATATTGTAATTTGTAGTGAATTTTCAGTGCAGAATCTGCACCAAAAATAGGAGACAAGTAAGTGGCCTTATTCAGGACGTCCATGTTCGGTTTGTGATATGCGGACCGTGTATCAGCTATATTTTCCGGACCGACCACAGTTCAGGGAGCCGGGTTTCTAGCATCACAGTTCTCTATACTCATAGGAGTCCCTTCCTTCCTGTGGGAATACTGTCTTCGGTCTCGTACTGAAAGCATCAATGCAGTATTCCCGCGGAGAGGCAAGGACTCCTAGCAGCATTGATAACTGTGATGCGGGGAGTCCAGCTCCGTGAATTGTGGTCGGCCTTGGAAATACGGCCGATACACTCTCCGTATATTATGGATCAAACACTGCCATCTGAATAAGGCCTTAGTCTAGTTACACAGTGCAGTCAAATCGCATTATTTTTCCACAATTTTTGCAAAATCGCTGCAAAAACGTGATTTGACCGCACTGTGAGAATATAGCCTAACAGCACTATTTTTTCCTGTTTTGTACCCTTTTTTATGCAATATTTGTAATCGCAGCACAAATCACATGGTTTTGCCGCAATTTTAATATAATCGCAGCAAAACTGTGCCATTTTTGGTGTGATTTCGAAAACCGCTGCAAAAAACGCTAGGAAAACAAAAACAAAAAACATTTTAACATACTTTTATATATTGTTCAAGTGGGGTCAGGAGGGATAGGAAGCAGGATGGAGAGGGGGGACACTCACCAGCCTGCAGGTCCAGTCGGCTGTGTAGAGATGGAGCAGGCTGGGGGGCGGGATCTCCACACGGAGCTTCTGCTTCTCATGCTGCATCTTCCCCATCCAGGTCGTGAAGTTACAACAGGTCTGCAGGGGGGGCCCGCAAGCATTGCGAGGGGGGGCACGCGAAGGGGGGCCGACAGTCCGGGGGGGGCAATGACAGGCGGGCCCCTTTTTATCAGCCATGTGGCCGGGCCCCTGACGGGAGTACTACTAGTACTGCCCTGATGGCGGTCCTGTGCATAGGTTCAAGTGGGCTGAGAGCTACTGCTTAGGAAAATATACTGCCTAAAAATAAAATATCTTGGCCAAGGGGCTGCAGTAAGGTAAGCTGGAGGAGAAACCATCTGTTTTACAAGCAGATGCATTTAAATTCTGAAAAATGCTATTTTTTCTAAATTTTCTCTAAATTTTGCAATTTTTCACCAATAAACACTGAATATATCGACCAAATTTTACCACGAACATGAAGCCCAATGTGTCACGAGAAAACAAACTCAGAATCGCTTGGATAGGTTTAAGCATTCCGACGTTATTACCACATAAAGTAAAATATGTCAGATTTCAAAAATGGGCTCTGAGCCTTAAGGCCCAAACTAGGCTGCATCCTTAAGGGGTTAAATTGACCTCTGGTGCAGTTTTCTAAACCACAGCATGCCAATTTATGCTACGGAATCGCTGCTTCCCTGCTGCAGGTTTTCCTAATTTAATTCAATGGGGAGGGAAAAGCCGCAACAAATATCAGATGTGTTTTTTGCAGCAAAAAACTGCTGTTTAGTTGCAAAAATTGCAGCTCATAAAAAAAATTCCACTGTGAAATCCGCCACATCTTGTGCAGAATCATTGTGTAATTGTCGCAAAGTTTCATTAAAATCTGGAGCAGAAAATGTCTGTCACGTCTGAAAATGTCCTTATTGCATACATGAAACAAAGCAAAAAGGACACGGCGCCAAACTTGCGGAATCAATAGGTAATTGAGCGGAAAAAACGCACATAAATGCTCACATCACAGGCTGCAAATTACCGGCATGTAATTTGTAATGGAAAGCTGCTGCCAATCCCAACGCAAACTCCCATGGGGTTGCCAAGGTAATAGAGATAAATGGTAAAAAACGGGATGAACGGCGCTGCTTAGTGAAATTGATTTAATAAAGAATGCTACGCGTTTCAACGTCAATCCAATCATTCTGTCATTAACTATGTACATGTGAATATATATGTGGGTTTATGCATTATCCTGTTGACATGCCTGATGAAGACGCCGGTCCGGCGTTGAAACGCGTAGCATTCTTTATTAAATCAATTTCACTAAGCAGCGCCGTTCATCCCGTTTTTTACCATTTATCTTTATTGCATACATGGGACTTATTGATTAACTTTTCAAATTTTTTTGGTGGTGGGGAGAAGAAAAAGCAATTCCGCAGTAGTTTTTTTTCCTTTTTTTGTACAGCACTTATCATATGGTTTAAATAACGTATTAACTTTATTGGTCAGCTCGTTACGATTCCAGATATACGATATATGTGTATTTTCAAATTTTTACGAAATAAAACCACTTTTAATGGGGAAAAAAATTAATTTTATTTTTTACTGTGCATTTATTTTTTGAAACAAAATTTATTTAATTGTATCTAATTATATTTTTTTATCTCACAAGGGGACTTCGCAAACCGATCTGATCGCTGATTTAATTCTTTGGTATACTTCGTATACTAAAGCATACTAAATGTTTTTACGTCTTATTTTCAGACCTATTTCAGAGCTTTTTACGCTCGTATTATGCTCCAAAATACACTTGAAATATGCCTTCAAACAGCTTCCCATTAATTTAATTGGGAAATACTGTGTAGTTCATATGAGGCGTATTTTTACGCTGCTGAATTTAAAAAAAAACTGTAAAAATATGCTTTGTAAAAAAGAAGTGACATGTCACTTCTTGAAGTGTTTTACAAGCTGATTTTCCATTGACGGTACTAAAAACGCATCGCAAATACACCTCCAAAATACACAATTAAAATACACTTCAAAAATGCTTGCAAAAATCAAAAATGCTTTGATAATCCGCTCCAAAAATGCCTGTATTCAGAGGCTATTTTCTATTGAAATCAATATGGTAGTTTTCTGCTTCACAAATATGCCGTGTAAACATACCCTTAGGTACAGTCACAGGCAGCAGATTTTGTTTCATACTTTTTCTGCGACTGAAAATCGGTTCCATTCATCTGAATAAAAATTGCAAAAATCCATACACATGCTGCAGCAGCAACCCCTTTCAGATAAATGGAACGGATTTTCAGTTGCTGCATGACAGTACCCTAAAACTGACAGGCAGTCTCGACATCAAATTACGCAACGTGTGCATGTAGCCTTGAAGTGCAACATTTAAAATCGTGAAATTTTGCATTGGGCGTGAATGCCCAAAACACCAGTGTTCTTGAAAGGGTTAAAGGGTTGTCCAGGTTCGGGGCTGTTTCTATACTTTATGACCTATCCACAGGATAGGTCATCAGTTGATTGGTGGGGGTCCGACACCCGGACCCCGCACCGATTACGTCCGGGCGCCGGAAGCTATGCAGTGGTTGGTTATACCACCCAAAATAGTTACTAGTTCAAATTTCCCATATGTCTAGTTTAGATTGGCATCGTTTTTTGAACATTATTTTATTTTTCTTGGACGTTACAAGGCTTAGAACATAAACAGCAATTTCTCTTTTTTTTAAGAAAATTTCAAAAGCCTTTTTTTTTAAGGTACCTGTTCAGTTCTGAAGTGGCTTTGAGGGGCCTATGTATTAGAAACCCCCATAAAACACCCCATTTTTAAAAACTAGACCCCTCAAAGTAAGGTAAGCTGGAGGAGAAAAACAAAAGCTCAGAGCCTACCATGTCCTAGGAGAAGTCCATAAGGAGAAGCGCAGATCATGGCGTCTGTGCTGGATTGTCGTCGGCAAGAGGGAGATGAAGTAGTGGCTACCGCCAAAATAATCAACTGCCCCCTTAGAAGGCCAAAATCTAACAAGTGGCGCTGGAAAGAGCGCCCGCCCGCCCCTAATATATGGCTAATATCCATGGCTTAGCGAGTAAGATGAAGCTGGGAACTAAATTAATGAAACTGCCCAAGAGTTTGCCGAGGTCGACGTTCTGCTGAAACAGCGCCGCTACAAAAGGGCTGAAGAGGGTGCCCAAGCATGATATTGTCCACTGAACAGTGTAGATATTCCGGTAAAGCGACGAACAACGCGCAAGAAACATGAGGATGCAGGTGGAGGGGACCTGAAAAGAAAGGTATGATCCTATATTGAAGGTTTGAGAAGGGGGGGTAATAGTGGAGATACTTACCCATGAGTGCTATATTCAGGTCCTGGGTGTCCAGCTGGATCACTTCCTTAGTGTTCCTCCCCATGGAGAGAGAGAGAGAGAGAAACACTGGTGAACTGGAGGATTAGGAGAGAATTAGGAGGCCAACTGTGCCATCTTCAATTCTTAAGACAGGTCAGACAACAGAGAGTTTAGGCCCCACTGTTCTCCATTCTCTGTTAGGGTCAACAGGAAGATCTAGTCATTCTATACTTTATGACCTATCCACAGGATAGGTCATCAGTTGATTGGTGGGGGTCCGACACCCGGACCCCGCACCGATTACGTCCGGGCGCCGGAAGCTATGCAGTGGTTGGTTATACCACCCAAAATAGTTACTAGTTCAAATTTCCCATATGTCTACTTTAGATTGGCATCGTTTTTTGAACATTATTTTATTTTTCTTGAATGTTACAAGGCTTAGAACATAAACAGCAATTTCTCTTTTTTTTAAGAAAATTTCAAAAGCCTTTTTTTTTAAGGTACCTGTTCAGTTCTGAAGTGGCTTTGAGCTGGATCACTTCCTTAGTGTTCCTCCCCATGGAGAGAGAGAGAGAGAGAAACACTGGTGAACTGGAGGATTAGGAGAGAATTAGGAGGCCAACTGTGCCATCTTCAATTCTTAAGACAGGTCAGACAACAGAGAGTTTAGGCCCCACTGTTCTCCATTCTCTGTTAGGGTCAACAGGAAGATCTAGTCAGCTCTGTATTCCCAGCTTAAAGGGGAAAATGTTAAAAAAAAAAAAAAAAAAGGTGTACCTGTTCTGCCTCCTAGAGACACTAAGCAAAAAACTAATATAGCTCAATGCCTGTAAAAGCGATGAAGTTGGTAGGAGCAGCAAGCACTTTTCACTTAGTGTCCGCCTCCTAGTGGCAGTAGCTATACCCATGATCATCTCTGTCTCCCACAATTACATTGACAAGAAACATTGTTTTGAAGCTGTTGGGTGGACAGGGAGGCCTATGGACTTGTTTAACATGCTATGTACAAAGGGAGTTTTCCAACTGAATACAGCAAGGGGACACTGCAAACGCTCTGTGAATTTAGCCTTACCGCAAGGCAAAACATGCACTGGAAAAAACTAGGTAAAATTTTTTATGACTTCCCCACAGCTATAGATATTTACAATAAAGCAAACATCCTTTTTGATATTAAAATTTTGTCATGTTGATTAAAATAATATTTTATGACTACTAGTGTTTTGTGGCACCAAAGATTAAACTCATACCTGCCAGTAAGTATGAAAGTCATTTAATTAAAGTCAACTAATTATTAACCAACTAAAAGAAGACTGTCAAAGGGGTTGTCCAGGTTTGGGACTGTTTTTTATACCGATGATCTATCCACAGGATAGGTCATCAGTATATGATCGGTGGGATCGGACACTCGTACCCCGCACCGATCAGCTGTTTCGACTGCCTCCGGGCGCTGGAAGCTATGCAGTGGTTGGTGCCGGAAGCTAAAGGCTCCCACCACTGTATAGTGGCCATGCTGGATTACTGCAGCTCTGCTCGTATTCATTTGAATAGGAGCAGAGCTGCAGTAACCCAGCACAGCCACTATACTGTGACCGGAGATTTCTGCTTCTGGCACCAACCACTGCATAGCTTCCGGCGCCCGGACGTAATCGGTGCAGGGTCCGGGTGTCGGACCCCCACCAATCAACTGATGACCTATCCTGTGGATAGGTCATAAAGTATAGAAACAGCCCCGAACCTGGACAACCCTTTAACCCTTTCAAGAACACTGGTGTTTTGGGCATTCACGCCCAATGCAAAATTTCACGATTTTAAATGTTGCACTTCAAGGCTACATGCACACGTTGCGTAATTTGATGTCGAGACTGCCTGTCAGTTTTAGGGTACTGTCATGCAGCAACTGAAAATCCGTTCCATTTATCTGAAAGGGGTTGCTGCTGCAGCATGTGTATGGATTTTTGCAATTTTTATTCAGATGAATGGAACCGATTTTCAGTCGCAGAAAAAGTATGAAACAAAATCTGCTGCCTGTGACTGTACCTAAGGGTATGTTTACACGGCATATTTGTGAAGCAGAAAACTACCATATTGATTTCAATAGAAAATAGCCTCTGAATACAGGCATTTTTGGAGCGGATTATCAAAGCATTTTTGATTTTTGCAAGCATTTTTGAAGTGTATTTTAATTGTGTATTTTGGAGGTGTATTTGCGATGCGTTTTTAGTACCGTCAATGGAAAATCAGCTTGTAAAACACTTCAAGAAGTGACATGTCACTTCTTTTTTACAAAGCATATTTTTACAGTTTTTTTTTTAAATTCAGCAGCGTAAAAATACGCCTCATATGAACTACACAGTATTTCCCAATTAAATTAATGGGAAGCTGTTTGAAGGCATATTTCAAGTGTATTTTGGAGCATAATACGAGCGTAAAAAGCTCTGAAATAGGTCTGAAAATAAGACGTAAAAACATTTAGTATGCTTTAGTATACGAAGTATACCAAAGAATTAAATCAGCGATCAGATCGGTTTGCGAAGTCCCCTTGTGAGATAAAAAAATATAATTAGATACAATTAAATAAATTTTGTTTCAAAAAATAAATGCACAGTAAAAAATAAAATTAATTTTTTTCCCCATTAAAAGTGGTTTTATTTCGTAAAAATTTGAAAATACACATATATCGTATATCTGGAATCGTAACGAGCTGACCAATAAAGTTAATACGTTATTTAAACCATATGATAAGTGCTGTACAAAAAAAGGAAAAAAAACTACTGCGGAATTGCTTTTTCTTCTCCCCACCACCAAAAAAATTTGAAAAGTTAATCAATAAGTCCCATGTATGCAATAAAGATAAATGGTAAAAAACGGGATGAACGGCGCTGCTTAGTGAAATTGATTTAATAAAGAATGCTACGCGTTTCAACGCCGGACCGGCGTCTTCATCAGGCATGTCAACAGGATAATGCATAAACCCACATATATATTCACATGTACATAGTTAATGACAGAATGATTGGATTGACGTTGAAACGCGTAGCATTCTTTATTGAATCAATTTCACTAAGCAGCGCCGTTCATCCCGTTTTTTACCATTTATCTCTATTACCTTGGCAACCCCATGGGAGTTTGCGTTGGGATTGGCAGCAGCTTTCCATTACAAATTACATGCCGGTAATTTGCAGCCTGTGATGTGAGCATTTATGTGCGTTTTTTCCGCTCAATTACCTATTGATTCCGCAAGTTTGGCGCCGTGTCCTTTTTGCTTTGTTTCATGTATGCAATAAGGACATTTTCAGACGTGACAGACATTTTCTGCTCCAGATTTTAATGAAACTTTGCGACAATTACACAATGATTCTGCACAAGATGTGGCGGATTTCACAGTGGAATTGACACAGGTTTCACCCTGAAATCTGGAGTGAAAATCCACTGTTCTCCGCAACAGACTGAGCATACTGTGGAAAAAAAAAAGCCTATACTTACCCGTAGTCATGATGACGCGTCCCTCTGATGTCCTGCAACCCGGCCTCATCCCGAGATGTCTTATCCCATGTGATCGCTGCAGCCTGTCATTGGCTGCAGCAATCACATGGGATGAAATGTCATCCTAGGATGACGTGCTGGACGCAGAAGCAGAAAGTTCTTCTTAAGTATAAGCTTTTTTTTTTTATGAGCTGCAATTTTTGCAACTAAACAGCAGTTTTTTGCTGCAAAAAACACATCTGATATTTGTTGCGGCTTTTCCCTCCCCATTGAATTCAATTAGGAAAACCTGCAGCAGGGAAGCAGCGATTCCGTAGCATAAATTAGCATGCTGTGGTTTAGAAAACTGCACCAGAGGTCAATTTAACCCCTTAAGGATGCAGCCTAGTTTGGGCCTTAAGGCTCAGAGCCCATTTTTGAAATCTGACATATTTTACTTTATGTGGTAATAACGTCGGAATGCTTAAACCTATCCAAGCGATTCTGAGTTTGTTTTCTCGTGGCACATTGGGCTTCATGTTCGTGGTAAAATTTGGTCGATATATTCAGTGTTTATTGGTGAAAAATTGCAAAATTTAGAGAAAATTTAGAAAAAATAGCATTTTTCATAATTTAAATGCAGCTGCTTGTAAAACAGATGGTTATACCACCCAAAATAGTTACTAGTTCAAATTTCCCATATGTCTACTTTAGATTGGCATCGTTTTTTGAACATTATTTTATTTTTCTTGGACGTTACAAGGCTTAGAACATAAACAGCAATTTCTCTTTTTTTTAAGAAAATTTCAAAAGCCTTTTTTTTTTAAGGTACCTGTTCAGTTCTGAAGTGGCTTTGAGGGGCCTATGTATTAGAAACCCCCATAAAACACCCCATTTTTAAAAACTAGACCCCTCAAAGTATTCAAAACAGCATTTATAAAGTTTTTTTTAACCCTTCAGGCATTTCACAGGAATTAAAGCAAAGTGGAAGTGAAATTTGCAAATTTCATTTTTCTTGCTGAATTTCAATTTTATTCAATTTTTTTTGTGTAACACAGAAGGTTTTACCAGAGAAACACTACTAAATATGTATTGTCCAGATTCTGCAGTTTTTAGAAATGTCCCACATGTGTCTCTAGTGCACTTGTGGACTAAAACACAAGCCCCAGAAGCAAAGAAGCATCTAGTGCATTTTGAGGCCTCTTTTTTATTAGAATATATTTTAGGCAGCATGCCAGGTTTGAAGAGGTGTTAAGGTGCCAAAACAGTAGGAATCCCCCAATAGTGACCCCATTTTGGAAACTACGCCCCTCAAGGAATTAATTTATGGTTGTTGTTATCATTTTGACCGCACAGTTTTTTCACAGCACCTATTTTAATTGGGCTGTGAAATTAAAAAAATTACATTTTTTCCAATAAGATGTAATTTGTGATCAAAATTTCCTATTTTCACAGGGAACAAAATACCCCATTTTGTTGCCCAATTTGTCCTGAGTGCGGCAATACCCCATTTGTGGTGATAAACTGCCGTTTGGGCCCATGGGAGGGCTCAGAAGGAAAGGAGCGCTATGTGTTTGTTTGAGTCCAGATTTTGCTGGATTGCTTTTCGGGTGCCGTGTCGCATTTGCAGAGCCCCAGAGGTATCAAAGCAATGGAAACCCATCAGAAGTTACCTCATTTTGGAAACTACACCCTTCAAACAATTCATTTATGGGTAATGACACTATTTAGACCCCATAGTTTCTTCACAGAACTTATTTGAAATGGGCTGGGAATTTAATAAAAAATAATTTTTTCCAATAATATGTAGTTTTAACTCAAAATTTCTTATTTTCACAAGAAATAAAATACTCCATTTTGTTGCCCAATTTGTCCTGAGTGCAGCAATACCCCATTTGTGGTGGTAAACTGCCGTTTGGGCCCATGGGAGGGATCAGAAAGAAAGGAATGCTATTTGTTCTTTGGAGTCAAGATTTTTCTGGATTGGCTTTCGGGTGCCATGTCGCATTTGCAGAGCCCCAGAGGTATCAAAGCAATGGAAACCCACCAGAAGTAACCCCATTTTGGATACTACACCCCTCAAGGAATTCATTTATGGTTGTTGTTATCATTTTGACCCCCACAGTTTTTTCACATAACTTTTTGAATTGGGCTGGGAATTAAAACAAAATTATTTTTTTCCAATAATTTGTCGTTTTGGCTGAAAATTTCTTATTTTCACAAGAAATAAAATACCCCATTCTGTTGCCCAATTTCTCCTGAGTGCGGCAGTACCCCATTTGTGGTGATAAACTGCCGTTTGGGCACATGGGAGGGCTCAGAAGGAAAGGACCACCATTTGGCCTACTGGGGATTTTTTGGTGCGAAGTAATGTATGCAGAAGCCCCTGAGGTACCAGTACAGTTGAAACCCGCAAGAAGTGACCCTGTTTTAAAAACTACACCCTTGAGGCATTCATCTAGAGGTGTAGTGAGCATTTTGACCGGATACATACACCCCATAAACTGTAATGTGGGTTCTCACGGGTACGTCAATACCCTCAATATGGCTGTTATCAGTTGCCTGGGTACACGGCAGGGCTCAGAAGGGAAAGACGAGGGGGATAAGCTGTGCGGAGTGCATCAGGGTAAGTCAAACTGGGGTAGATTAAAAATCAAGGGATCTATGATAAATTTTGAAGCACTCTTTCATACGGAGCCTTAGTTTTTCGGGACACGTGTCACATTGATATATTGTGTCCTTCCTTTTCCCCCTCTTATAGCAGACTTTGTACCTCTTTTGACTTTTTCCTTTCTTGCCAGTTTGGGGAACTTCTCCTGGAAAGTGTTGCCCTGGTACGACGCGTGTGGCCTCTCTTCCAGAAGTACTGGGTGCCCCCCCTTCTTGGTCCCTAAAAATTAGTTTCTTGATAACCACCTCTTGAAATTCCAGGAAAGTTCCCGTCTGGCCTGTACATCGATGTAGCACGTACGCGTTGTACAATGCCATCTGTATGATGTGCACCGCCAGCTTCTTATACCACACCGCATGGCGCTGTGGGGCTTCAGGACTTGATCTGTACAGGTACATGGGTACTGGTGTGGCATCTCTCTTGTCTTGTACTTGACACACAATATGTTGCTGCTAGAATGTGCCCTGCTCTCACCCCTTCTGAGTGTTTGCCCAAGCAGAGTCTTAGGGAGGCCTCTCAGATTTCTTCTAGCAGTGCCGCATGCCGCAGGACTTCTGGAAGCGAGGCAGTTGAAGAGTGGGACGCTGGTATAAAAATTATCCAGGTAGAGGTGGTAACCCTGGTCCAGCAGTGGGTGCACCAAACCTCACACAATTTTTGCATTAACTCTCAGTAAGGGGGGGCATTCTGGGGGCTGAATACTGGTGTCCTTCCCTTCATATATCCTAAATGTGTTGGTATACCCTGATGCACTCTCGCACAGCTTATACATCTTCACGCCATACCTTGCCCTCTTACCCGGCAGGTACTGGCGGAATTGAACCCTCCCTTTAAAATCTACCAAGGACTCATCAATAGAAATACAATTCCAGGGGATGCATGCTTAGGAAAACCGGGCACTGAAACGGTCTAATAGGGGTCTCCATTTATACAAACGGTCAAAACTGGGGTCATCTCGGGGTGGGCACGGCTCATTATCAGTATAATGTAAGAAGCGAAGTATTGCCTCATTTATTTATTTTTTTATGTTCCAGTTCAGTTCTGAAGTTGCTTTGAGGGGCCTATATATTAGAAACCCCTATCAAACACCCTTATTTTAGAAACTAGACCCCTCAAAGTATTCACAACAGCATTTAGAAAGCTTATGAACCCTTTAGGTGTTTCACGGGAATTTAGAGCAAAGTAGAGGTGAAATTGTAAAAAAATTTTTGTCAGAAAATGCTTTTTATACCATACTTTTTTATAACACAAAAGGTTTTACCAGAGAAACGCAACACCAGCAGTGACTAGCAAGGAGGGAGGTTGTGTGTGAGAGAGCTGCTGTGTGTGTGTGTGTGTGTGTGTGTGTGTGTGTGTGTGTGTGTGTGTGTGTGTGTGTGTGTGTTGAGTGGACCACACCCGGAATCCAGGGAGTTTCCTTTCTTTCACCAGCCCAGGTTTCTATCACCTGCCTGGGCTAAGGAAGCTTCCCTGAAGGAGGCTCCATTCATACATGGAGCCTCAGACCTCTACACCCTGGAGCATGCAGGCGGGGGGTAGAGGGTCTTCCCAACCTGCTGGGAACGTGCAGCCAGCATCAGGGGTGAGAAGGTCATCCCGTGGAAAGATCTGTGCGGCCCCCCCTGATGCTGGGGCTCTGGAAGGAGCCAGGAGGAGAGACATGGAGGATCATCCAGGTGGAGGACCAGAAGGCCCAGCAAGGCAAGACACCCGACCTGACGACCAGAGCACGGTAGAGGAATGGGGGCTACTGCGGTCGGGAGAGTTGGTGGAAACCTTCAGCTCCCGCCTAGCTGCCCGGCTGGAAGAATACCGGGACCTCGGTAAGTCCCTGCAGAGGCTGCGGGACGATCTGGCGGTCGCAAGGGGACGAGCCGCGAAAACATCAGGCACCAAGAGGTCCCGGTATAATCTACAGGTAAAGGAACTACTTGAAGAAATTAATATGGTGGAGGAGAGGAAGATGGAGATTGTGGTCGGTGGGGGAGCCTTCGGGGAGAAATTGGAGAATGATGAAAGGTTTTCCCTGATGGCGTCCCCCACGCAAAGTAATGAAACCCCCTGCAAAAGGGGAGTAAAAGCATTGGCTGCTAAAGGTGCAGTGGAAGCTGCAGAGAAGGAGGCCGCAAAATTGGAGGCCGCAAAATTGGAGGCCGCAAAATTGGAGGCCGCTGAAATGGACGAAAGTGTGGAGAGGACGCCAACCCGGGAGGAGATGGAGACGGGCTCGGAGGACCCCTGGGAAGGCAGTAACGGAGGGGCAAGTGGGGAACTTTCCTGCAGCCAAGGTGTGCAAGACATTGAATCGGGCAGTGGGCACCCCCGGGGTTGCTCACGCAAATACGGCTGCAGGAGTCTCCAGTGTCCCTCCAGAACTTTACTTTTGGAGCGGAGTTGCCACCAGAGGAGGACAAAGTGCAGAAGAAGAAGTTATGGAAGTTAAGGCGGAAGAAAACAAAGGCGAAGACAGGTGGGGTATCCTATAAATATTCCTACCTGTCTTCCTTGCGTTCCGGACCGGGTGAGAGCTCGGTTCAGGACGCAAACCCCCCAGCTCCGGCCTCTGCAGTGGGGTCGTGGCGGGTATGTGGGCAGAAAGATATGGTGCTGGTTTTGAGCAATGTGGCCAAGATGGCGCCAGACGCTGTCTCCTGTAAAGGAGGTGGTGTCGATGGCCACGTGGCGCTAGGGGGCGTGTCCCCGTGTCCGGCGGATGGGGAATCTCAGAAGCCGTCCTCTGGCGCAAGCCGGAGACCGGGGGACGGGAGGAACCGGATGTGGCGCCGGAAAACCGGAAGTCCGCTGGTCATGTGACTCGGCCGGCGGATGCACCAAAAAGTGTTGTGGCGGTAGTAGAGGCTCCGGCACTGCTGGCCACCCCCCGACGGGAGGGGGGGTGGTTTGGTGCCGGGAGCGGCTCTAGCTGTGCCTGCGGCCCCTCCATCTGCATCGCCGCAAGGCGGTGGGAGGGGTTTAGCGGGCACGGGGGGTGACGGCACCCCTCCTCCCGAACATTGCATTGGTGGCGCAGCAGAAATGGAGGTCGGTGAAGCGGAGGGTGCTGAGGGATTGCCGCCTGAGATATCCGGCGGCGCCCCAGAAGTAGCAGCACCTAATGATGTGGAGACCCCAAAAACAACATATAAAAAGCCTGTGGACAAGAGGAAGAACTCCGTAACCAGCCTGGCCGGTATGAAAGTTGTGGAGAGGAATGTAAGTGGAAATGTAAATATTAATGGTAATGTTAGTAGTGTTGGTAATATTGTTGGTGGTGGTAATGTTGTGGATATTAATGTTATGGATGTTAATGTGGGTTGTAACATTGTGGGGGGTGTGTCAACCAGTGGCGGGCCGGTTGCTCCTTCTGCCAGAGCGCCCGGCAGATCGTATGCGGGCGTTGTGGTGGGGGGACCGCCGGCCCACCCACCCTCATCTTCTGGGCCCGGGGACGGCAGTTTGCAACAGCGCCTCCTAGAAGCCTTAAGGGAGGGGAAGCAAACGATAACAGTAGGGGGAGTGCAGAAGGACCTATCCTTTTGGATAAATAGGTATGGTCTGGATGCCTTCCGAGAGAGACGGGGAGATCAGTGGTCGCTCCCAACAACCGGGCCGGCCGTTGCCAGGAGGAATGTGGTCCGTCTTCAGTGGCGTGGCAATGATGCGTGCCCTCCTCGTAAGAGGGTGGTGGAGCTGCTGCTGGAGATGGGCTTCAAGGCGAGTGACATCTACGCCTTGATACATCCTCATGGTACGGCTGAGTTTGACATCAGCTTTGTTCAGCCGGGGGGCCTTGAGGTCTTCTGGGGGAACTATGAGCTGGTGAAGAGCGAGCCCGGCTGGCGAGGGTTTGCTGCGCAAGCAATCTCTCGCCAGAATGGTCTCAGGAAAGTGACCGTTCTTACCCGTAACGAGTCGCTTTCCTGTGTGGACATCATGACCTGGTTGGGAAGATAAGGTGAGGTAGCAGAGATGCCACGAAAGAACTGCGATGAGTTTGGCATCTGGTCGGGAGCCTGGACGTTTATGGTAAAACTTAAGCGTCTGGGGCAGATGGTGTCCCACATACCATCATCTGCTTTCTTGGGAAGAGATCGAATCCTTGTCTTCTACCAGGGGCAGCCGAAGCTGTGTCACCGGTGTGGCGACCCCTCACACTTGAGCGCAAGCTGCACTGTGCAGAAGTGCGCTCATTGTGGGGGGGTAGGCCATCTGGCCGCATCGTGTGAGCAGATTAGGTGTAACCTGTGTGGTGACCTAGGTCACCCTTTCAGTCGGTGTCCGCGCTCAGTCGTCAATGTCTGTTCCAACCCTACGGAGAATGTAAGGAGGGAGGTCTCCGTGGGCGAGGGGGTGGACAGAGACGATAGAGCCCAAGAGCAAAGGACGAACGCCAGGAGGGGACCCCCTTCTCGTCAGAGAAGGGCGGAAAAACGCAGAAGGGAACGAGAGCTGAGGAGGACCCAGGAAACTGGGGACTCCTCTGGCTCGGACCTGGATGCCCCCCAGGATACTGATGCTCTTGGGGAGGCCGTACTGGACGAGGAGATAAGGAGGATAGAGAGAGAGCAGAGGGCTGAGGACTCCCAGTCCTCCCACTATGAAAGTGAGGAAGGGAGGTCACAGCCTAAAACAAAACAGGGGACACCGGGTAACATCAAAACAGGGCTAAAAACATCTGGCCCTGCCCCGGCCAAGGAAGGCAAAACCTGCACCCCCCTGGTGTGCTCCCCCAACCGATACCGTGTTCTCATGGATATTCCAGACCCCCAGGCCGGGGGGGGAGAGCACGGTAGGGAGTCTAGGAGTCGTTGAGCCTCCTCTTCTGCGGGGGCCACTGTCCCCGGGGGAGGGGGTCGGCCCGGACCCAGGAGATGAGAATGGGAGGGGGGTGGTGGAGGTTATGGACTCCTCAACAACAAAAAAAAGAGGTAAAGAGGGTGAGGGGTCCTCCTCAGAGGAGAAAGCAAGGGGTGGGAAGAAGAAAACCATCTAACTCAATCATTTATGATGGCGGCACCCACTCCGTTGACGCTGGCATAGATTAACGTTGCCAGCATTAAGTCGAATATGGCTAGATTTGCCCTCCTACTGGTCTCTTGCGGCTGAGCCATATAGCGGGGTGGCGGTACTTTTTACCGCACCGGTCACATGCCGGCGGATGATCGAGTTAGAAATGGGGCGGTGCTTGATCTTAGATGTTCTCATGAGGGGACAAGAACTAAGACTCATTAACATCTACGGTCCCCAGACAAAGTGGGACCGGAAAAGTCTCTTCATGAGGATTAAGCCCTTCCTTTTTACAGGCCGACAAGTCATTTTTGGAGGGGACTTTAACACTGTCGTTAGGCCCCAAGACAGAGGAGGTTCCAGAAAGGTACTGGCCTATGATAGTGTCGAGTTGAATAGAATAGCTAGTGATGCTCGCCTGGAGGACATCCACATTCGGTATACCCCAGGCCACTCGGGGTTCACCTATCATAGTGGTAGTCGTAGGTCCAGGATAGACAGGTTTTTTTTAAAGGAGGACGCCATCTCTTCGGCAGTGTCCGTCGTTGAGGTGGAGTTCTCCGATCACTGTATGATTATGTTTTCTTTGAATGTTGCAGAGTCCCTCCAGATGGGAAGAGGTATATGGAGGCTGAATTCTACTCTACTGGAAGAAGCAGAGATAAGACAGGCCTTCGAGGATTTTCTTCAGAGCCAGGTACCTTTATTGGATCTAGGTGGTACTAAGTCTGAGTGGTGGGAGGTGTTCAAAGAACGGGTGGCTGAGTTTTTCCGTCAGATCTCGTGCCTCAGGTCTATGAGCAGGTATCGCCTGTATCAAGACATGAGGAGGAAACTCGAACATCTAGTCTCAACCGGAGGTAGCCGTGAGGAAATCTCCGTGGTGAAAGCTCTGCTCAAAAGATGCCAATATGATAGGCACACATCTTTGGTTCTTGAACGGGATTTCGGGAGGTACCGCTCGCCCGACCCTTACAAGAACTGCAAGATGTCAGTGAGTCGTAAGGTGGTGACAGGACTGGTAGATAGTACAGGCTCCCTGATGAGATCCAAATCAGGGATCCTGGAGGTCATCAGATCCTTTTATTCGCAGCTTTTGGGTGAGCAGGATCTAAACCGAGACGAAATGTCGGCTTTCCTGGCTGAAACCATCCCTGAGCCAGGAGCAGACCCCTCGCTTGGTGTTTTGACAGAGTCGATCAAGGAAGAGGAAGTGATGCTGGCGATTGATGGGTTGGCCATCAAAAAGTCGCCAGGCCCAGATGGCTTAACATCTGAGTTTTATAAGGCTTTTAAGGGAACCTTAGTTCCCCACTTGACTGCGGTTTTTAATGAGTGCCTCTCCTCGGGCGCTCTGCCAAAGTCAATGGGCAAGTCGGCCTTGATCATTCTGTCAAAGGGTAAGGATTCGACCAGTATTGAGAACTGGCGTCCCATAGCGCTCCTCAATACGGACAGAAAGGTTCTCGCAAAAGTACTGTTTAATCGGCTGGTGAAGTTTGCACCCCGGCTCCTTTCGTCGGCCCAGCATTGCTCTGTTCCAGGCCGCAGCACCTTTAGTGCTGTCCTCAGTGTCAGAGAGGCAGTGGAGCAGGGACATTCTGGCCGATGGGAGGGGTACATGCTGTCCTTGGATCAGGCCAAAGCTTTTGACCGGGTGAATCACAAGTACCTATGGTCAGTCCTTCTGAGGTATGGCCTACCGGGTGAGTTCGTTAATTGGCTCCAGACCCTATACGCTGGGGCTGAGTCTTTTGCACTGGTGAACGGTTGGACTGGAACCCCCTTTGAGGTTGGGTCTGGTGTCCGCCAGGGTTGTCCCTTAAGCCCCTTGCTGTATGTTTTCGTGATCGACCCCTTTCTTAGGCGGCTCGATCGTGGGCCATTGGCGGGGGTGGGGATGGACTTGGAGGAGCCGGAAGCCACTCAGAGGGTGGTTGCGTACGCGGATGACGTCACTATCTTTGTCTCCTCGAGAGGGGAGGCAGAGTGGGTGATGTCCGAAGTTGAGCGCTACTCGCGGGCATCTGGGTCCAGGATCAACCGGGACAAGTGTGAAAGTCTCTGGCTGGGGGGAGGGGATCCTAGTTTTGATCTCCCGGACACCCTCCCAGAGCCCAAAGCGTCTGCTAAAATCTTAGGCATTGAATTTGGCCCGGGTGATTACCCCAAGAAAAACTGGGAAGGTAGGCTATCAATAGCTGCCCAGAAGGTTGGCCAATGGAAGGGATGGTCTTTGTCCCTTAGGGAAAGGGTTCACCTGGCCAAGGCTTACCTGATGCCCATGTTGCTCTACCTTGGCAGCGTGTGCATGTTGCCAGAGCCTCTCTGGACTCGGGTCTATAGCCTGTTCTTCCAACTGTTATGGGGAAACAGGCTTAACCTAATCAAGAGGGAGGTTACTTACCTACTGAGGAAACTAGGTGGGTTAGGTATGGTTAACCCAGTGGTGTTTCTAGTAAACACCTTCATTAAAATTAATTTGGCGAACCTCTTTGAAAGAGAAAGGGCTCCTCTGTGGATATCCTCCTGCAGGGGATGGTTTCGGCCTTTCTTCCAGGAATGGGAGACAGGAGGCCAAGCAAAAGACCTGCGTGTACCCCATGGGCACCTCCCGGCTTATGCCGCCCCGGTTCTGAAGGTTGTTCGTCGGTGGGGTCTGGAGGCGAGGGAGATCAAGACCATGTCGAGAAAATTTCTTGACAGAAAGGTCTTGTTGACCTGCTTCCAGAAGGCCCTGGCGCTCAGGGACTGCCCAAGTAGCGACCTCGGGGTGGGATTAAAACTTTTAAACTCTGTGAGGATTCCCCAGAAGTTTTGGGATCTGGCTTGGCGCTGCTTCCATGGGAGGCTGTATGTAAGGGGCAATCTGAAGTTCAGAAACTCCGATGAAAGAGGTTGTCCTCGGGAGGAGTGCGATGACACACTGGAAAGCATGGACCATTTCTTGCTTCAGTGTCCCTTCAATGCAGAGGTTTACAAACGGGTGGGTGCCTCCATCGGTTGGCCCGGTCTGACCAACCTCTCCTACGCTGGTTGGGCCTATGGGGCATTCGGAGACCTGGGTGGAAGGGATCATTGCACTTCTTTTTTAGTTAGTTTAGTGATCAGGTATTTCACGTGGAACGCATGGTGCTTAGTATCAACTCAGTGTAAAATCCTCCTGGAGGACGAGGTGTGTAGGAATATCATGGGTGACCTGGTGAAGGTCCGGTCTCTGGAAGTTGAGAAACTGGGTGCAGCCAAGGCCTCTCGACTTTGGAGGGGCTTCAATTTTAGGGTGCCCTAGGTGGAACCAACCTTCAGGGGGAGGGGAGGGAGTGCCCCTGGGTATTAGACTGGAGGTGGGGGTCTGCACCTGGCCATGACACCGGGAAATAGCGATAGGGACAGAATGAGAGACAGCAGGAGGGACAGATTAGTTTATAAAGTAATAAGGGATAGAGATAGGGCAAGCAGGATAGGTTTAGCGATAGGGACCGGGGTGGTGGTTGGGGGTTGGCTTTGGCCTCTGGGCTGGTGCTCTAGGGGGGCTTTCCTCTCTCTCTCCTCTGGTGATGGGCTGAGTAAGCACAAGTAGGTTTTTGTTTTGAGCTTTTTGGAGACAGAAAAAGGGCTTACAAGCAGCCAAACTTAGGTTTTCGGGTTTATGTATACAGTATGATATTTTGTTATAGTTATGTGTCGGTATGATTATATGGTATATAGGTATATGCATGGGTTTGTGTGAATGTTTAGGTAAGATGGGCAGTAGATAGGTGGGGTGGGGGGCCTGGGGGTGTGCCCAGCCTGATTCTGGACTACGTGGACGTGAGGAGGACATGAGACGTGGGATCGGGCTGGGTGGGTGATGTGTTGGGTGGTGGGGGCCAGCATCTGAACTATGCGGACATGGAAGGACATGAGGCGTGATGCTGGTTGGGGGAGGTGATGGCTGAGTTAGTATGTACAGGGTTAGGTATGAATGTGGATATGTTAATAAAATAAAAAAATGGAAAAAAATATATAAAAAAAAAAATAAATAATTGGAGGAAAAAATAAAAAATAAATTTTAAATGGAAAAAAATAAAAAAAACATTTATTTTTTGGGGGATTTGTTTGTTGTTTTCTTTTCTTTTCATTTACATGGTGCACTGAAGTAAGTGCACCATGGGATGGTAACTTTTATTTTTATTATTATTATTTTGTTTATATTATTATTATTGTTATTATTATTTATTTTGTTTTATATATGTGGTGATTTTTTTTAGGGGGCCATTGGTTGGCACATGGTTTTTAAGAATATGTTCTAATAAGTATGTTGTATATAATGTTATAGTTATGTTTTCTTGGGGTTGGGGGGTATAGGTGTGTGTATGAATGAGTGTGGGATTATAGTTATGTATGCATGGGGATTTATGTAAGAAGGGCCAGGCTGGGTAAAATGCGATGCACAGAAATGTTCATAAGATTTGTTTTGTTGTGATTGTTTTTTAAGTGCCGTTTATTTTGTAATGTTTTATATTTTTCTATTAAAAGAGTACCAGAGAAACGCAACTTAATACGTATTGCCCAGATTCTGTAGTTCTGAGAAATATCCCACATGTGGCCCTAGTGCGGTAATGGACTGAAGCACCGCCTTCCGAAGCAAAGAAGCGCCTAGAGTATTTTGAGCCCTCCTTTTTATTAGGCACCATGTCCAGTTTGAAGAGGTCTTGTGGTGCCAAAACAGTAGAGACCCCCTAAAGTGACCCCATTTTGGAAACTAGACCCCTTGAGGAATTCATTGCAGTTTTCATGGGGTGCATGTGACTTTTTGATCAGTTTTTATTCTATTTTTAAGTGGCGCAGTGACTAAAAAAACAGCAATTCTACGATTGTTTTTTTTATTCTATTTTTTTTTACAGCGTTCACTGTGCGCTATAAATGACATTCACTTTATTCTGCGGGGCGATACGATTATGGCGATACCAGATGTTTATAGTTTTTTTATGTCTTATGGCGTTTGCACAATAAAATACGTTTTGTAAAAAATAATTTACTTTTTGTGTTACCTTATTCTAAGAGCCAGAACTTTTTTATTTTTCCATCAATAAAGCCATGCGAGAACTTATTTTTTGCGTAACGAACTGTAGTTTCCATCAGTACCATTTTTAGGTCTTTTGCGGCTTTTTGATCTCTTTTTATTCCATTTTTTGGGAGGTGAAGTGACCAAACAATTGTGATTCTGGTACGGTTTATTATTTATTTTTTTACGGCGTTCACCGCGCGGGATAAATAACAAAATAATTTTGTAGTTCAGGCCGTTACGGACGCGGCGATACCAATTATGTATAGTTTATTTGTTTGTTTATATATTTTTATTAATAATAAAGGACTGATAAGGGAAAAGGGGGGATTTTTACTTTTAAATCTTTTATTTTCTTATTTTTACACATCTTTTTTTTACTTTTTTTTAACTTTATTACTTTGTCCCATTAGGGGACTTGAGGGCAGGAGGCCCTGATCGCTATTCTAATACACTGCACTACATGAAAATAAAATAAAATAAAAAAATGTCATACTTACTTTCCTCCTGTCCGGCCTCCAGCGATGACGTTTCATCCATGTCGCCGCTGCAGCCAATCACAGGCTGTAGTGGCGGTCACGCACGTCAGGATGACGTCAGAAGGCCGGCCTCCCGGGATGACGCTTCATCCCACGTGACCGCCTCTGCAGCCAATCACAGACTGCAGCGGCCTCTGCAGCCAATCACAGGCTGCAGCGGCCTCTGCAGCAAATCACACGCTCCTCTCCTGAAATACTCTGTGCTGCCTTAAACTCTGTGGACAGGTCAGGATCCTGTTTCTTTTAAATGCTGCTGGGGAACCCGCTCGATCCACTATATAAGGCTGCGCTACAGTGCAGCATTTAAAAGAAACAGGATCCTGACCTGTCCACAGAGTTTAAGGCAGCACAGAGTATTTCAGGAGATGAGCGTGCGGATCTTGTGCGGGGTGGTGACTTGCCAATCATGTGAAGGTGTTATTGAGGACAGGAGTGGAGGAGAGGTAACAGACTGAGCTACGTAATGGTAAGAGCAGAGTTCACAGCAGCACAGAGTATTTCAGGAGAGGAGCGTGCAGATTCAGTGCTGCTGTGAACTCTGCTCTTACCATTACGTAGCTCTCAGTCTGTTACCTCTCCTCCACTCCTGTCCTCAATAACACCTTCATATGATTGGCAAGTCACCACCCCGCACAAGATCCGCTCGCTCATCTCCTGAAATACTCTGTGCTGCCTTAAACTCTGTGGACAGGTCAGGATCCTGTTTCTTTTAAATGCTGCACTGTAGCGCAGCCTTATATAGTGGATCGAGCGGGTTCCCCAGCAGCATTTAAAAGAAACAGGATCCTGACCTGTCCACAGAGTTTAAGGCAGCACAGAGTATTTCAGGAGATGAGCACGGCCGGGCACGGGCAGCCGGTAGTTTTTCCGAGCCGTGCTCCCATTATAAAGTATAGGAGCACGGCCCGTAAAATAAAAAAAATAGAACATGTTCTATCTTTTTAACGGCACGGGCACCTTCCCGTCAGAAAACGGGAAGGTTCCCGTGGCTAACAGAAGTCTATGGGCCCGCTATTTCGGGTCGTAATTACGACCCGTTGTAACGGGTGTTTTTACGGTCGTGTACATGAGGCCCAGTAATGACGGGTGGCTACATGTGTGCACCCGTCATTACGGCAGCGTTGCTAGGCAACGTCTGTAAATAGTCACTGTCCAGGGTGCTGAAAGAGTTAACTGATCGGCAGTAACTGTTTCAGCACCCTGGACAGTGAATTCCGATCAGAATATAGAGTAACCTGTAAAAAAAACGTTCATACTTACCGAGAACTTTCTGCTTCCTCCAGTCCGGTCTCCCGGCCGTTGCCTTGGTGACGCGTCCCTCTCGACATCCGGCCCGACATTCCTGGATGACGTTACAGCCCATATGACCGCTGCAGCCAATCACAGGCTGCCGCGGCCTCTGCAGCCAATCACAGGCTGCAGAGGCCTCTGCAGCCAATCACAGGCTGCCGCGTCAGAAAAGAAGGTCAGGCTGGAGGAAGAAGAGGGACTCGTCACCAAGACAACGACCGGGTACGTATGAAATGCTTTTTATTTTATTTTTAATCAGGAGCCTCTTTTCTCTATCAGTGATTGATAGAGACAAGTGGCTGCCGATTTGTATAATATTTTTGACCGGGTTCGGTCAAAACGTGTTCGGCCGAAACAGGTGAAGTTCGGATTCGCTGCGAACTTTTCCCGATGTTTGGACCGAAACCGGGTTCGGTTGTCTCGGTTCGCTCATCTCTAATTAGGATTGTCCGTCTTAAAAAAAACATTTTCAATATCTTATTGGGGAATTCTGAGTTAATAGCCTGGGATGCATTGGCTACAAAGAGCATCTCTCTCTGGAGTTCCCGGAATGTTGATGCATTACATGGACAGTATACTTTGTAATGCTTACTTTCCCCTGTGGCAGTGCTGGTCAATGCCCTGTTTACACAGGGCAATGATCGGGAACGATTGGTTCACAGGATCATTGGCCGTGTAAAAGAGCCTTTACGCAAAGCATTTTAATTAAATATTATTGCCATTAGATGCATTTCATCAAAAAGCACAAGTCCGTGTCGCCCCAGTCGAATGTACTATTGTATCAATCAGATTAATAGACATTTAAAATACATACCCTCTGTTTCTGTCTTTCTTGTTTGAAAATCATTCTGCTCCTATGGAAAAAAATAAACTTTATTTTTGTGCAATATACCAAACTCTAAATGTACTGTAAAATATAAACAAAAACTCAGCTTTTTAACCCCTTAAAGGGGTTATCCGGGGACCAAAAATTTGCTTTGCATTCATATTTTTATGTAAAAAGAAGTCACTTACTAATATACTTTAATTAAAAATCGGTATTAAATGGTGCCGTTCAAACACGGTGAATTGTTCCCGGAAGTCCTGGAGCTTTTCTAATATTGATGACTGTCACATTGCCTATTGCTGGAGTCCACGAGCAGCACATCAGCTAGCGCTTTGCTCGGGACTCCAGCACTGCTCCCGACATTTGGTCATTGACTTCAGGGGTTTCCTATAGCTGGAGTTCCCGAGCAGAGCAGTGACTTCAGGGGTTACCTATCGCTGGAGTCCCCGAGCAGAGCATCAGCTGATGCTCTACCCGGGGCCTCCAGCATTGCTGCCAACGTCACTGTCACTGTCCATATATGGACGGTGATGTCAGGAGCAGTACAGGAGTTCCCAGGCAGAGCATAAGCTGATGTTCTGCCTGGGGACTCCAGCACTGCTGCCAACTTCACTGTCCATATATGGACAGTGACGTCGGAAGCTGTACAGGAGTCCCCAGGCAGGGCATCAGCTGATGCTCTGCTCGGGGACTCCACTACTGCTGCCAACGTCGCTGTCCATATGAAAGCCACCCAACATTTGTAAAGCAATCTCTTCCGAGTACAGCAGTATCCCACATGTGGTCATAAACCGCTGTTTAGATACACTGCAGGGCTCAGAAAGGCAGGTACTTGGCATGCAGATTTTGCTGGAACGGTTTTTGGGTGCCATGTCGCATTTGCAAAACCCCTGAAAGACCAAATCAGTGGAAACGCCCCAAAAATGGAATTTATCAAGGGGTATAGTGAGCATTTTGACCTCACAGGTTTTTTGCTGAATTTAGTGGAATTATGCTGTGAAATGTAAAATTCTAATTTTTTCGGACACAACGTGGAAATTTTACATTTTTACAAGGAATAAAAGAGAAAAAGCACCCCAACATTTGAAAAGAAATTTCTCCCGATTACGGCAATACCCCATATGGGGGTCATTAACTGCTGTTTGGACACACGGCACCGTGTTGCATTTGCAAAACCCTAAAGGTACCAGAGTACAGTGGAAGTCCCCAAGAAGTGACCCCATTTTAGAAACTGCACCCCTCAAGGCATTTATCATTTGCCTGGACATATGACAGGGTTCAGAAGTGAAGAGCACCATGCGCATTTGAGGTCCATTTTGAGGATTTGCACACAATTGGCCCACAACTCACGGGCTGAACGTGCTCCATACACTGCGGGTTTCAAATGTGTTTTACAGCTGACACCCAGGACTAACGGCAAGGTACAGCGATCGCGCTGTTACTGGCCGTTTAACCCCTCAAATGCTGTGGTCAATCGCGACCGCAGTATCTGAGGTGTTGAAGAGGGGGCAGCCCCCTCCGACAGCTCATCGACGCTCCCACAACGTGATCGGGGGATACTGATGGTTGTCATGGCAGTCCAGGGGCCTAATAAAGGCCCCCAGGACTGCCATCACTCTCCCTCTGTTAAGGCTTAACAGTAGCCTGTAAAAATTACAATATACTGCAATACATTAGTATTGCAGTGTATTGTACCAGCGATCTAATGATCGCTGGATCAAATCCCCCTAGGGGGACTAATAAAATGTGTAAAATCAAAGTTTAATAAAGTTATTAGTAGTGAAAAAAAAATATTAAAAATATATATATTTTTCCCATTTTTCCTCTAAAGTAATGTAAAAAATAAACAAAATTGGTATCACTGCGACCGTAAAAGTCTAAACTATTACAATATTACCATTATTTAACTCGCACGCTGAACGCCATAACAAACAAAAATTTAAACCGCCAAAATCGCTGTCTTTGGTCACCTTAGCTCTAAAAAAAAAGTAATAAAAAGTGATCAAAAAGTTGTATGTATAAAAAACATAGTACCAATAAAAACTACAGCTCGTCCCGCAAAAAATAAGCCCTTACACCGGTCTATCTACGAAAAAAATAAAACGTTATGGCTGTAAAAGTAGTAAAATATTAAAAAAATTATATAAATTTGGAATCACCGTAATAGTCTTGAGCCGCAGAAAAGTTAAGTTGTTGTTTTTACCGCACAGTGAAAGCCATAAAAACGAAAAACAATGTAGCAATCTCAATTTTTTCACAATTTAAGCACGCAAAGATTTTTTTTCAGTTTCCCAGTACATTATATGGTACTTTAAATGGTGAAATTAGAAACTACAACTCCTCCCACATAAAATAAGCCCTCACACCACTAAATTGACAGAAAAAAAAAAAAAAAAAGTTATGGCACTTGAGACAGGGAGTGAAAAACTAAAAATAAAAAAATGTCTGATTGTGGTTTACCAAAAATGGTTTGTTATGTAAAATAATTTATAAAAAAATTAAATCAAAAAAAGTATAAATATTGTCCGTAACAAACCTAACTATAAAATTATAAGATTACTTAACCCCTTCCCGCGATTGGGCGTGACTGTACGTCCGGAATCAAAGTGAATTCTTGCAATAGGGCGTACAGTTACGCCCACGCTTTAAACTGTCACCATGTCAATAGACACTGTGACAGTGTCCTGATCGCAACGATCAGAGACAGTTGCCGAGCAGGACTCACAGCACAGGACCAATCAGTGTGGTCCCGTGCAGGCAAGAGCTGTGATTGGCCAGTCAGTACTGACTGGCCAATCACAGCACAAGAGGCTTCTTTTGCCGGCATCTCCGGCTCTGACAAGCTCATTTCTGTCAGGGAGCTTGTCAGAGTCGGAAGCCAGTGAGAATACAGTGGAAGATTGTTAAAAAACAAAACAAAAACCCAGCGATCTGCCCCTTTTGTGCCCACTGATCACGCCCTTTGGTGCCCACTGGTTATAAAATATATTATATAATTACAGTCACCCACAGTGTCCTTCTGCCGTGCTGTGATCTGTACCCAGCTATCACCTGTCGCAGTACCCGGTCGCCATCACCCTGCTATGTCACTAAATTGCCCACTGCCCAAGTTCCCTGTTAGGTAGCAATGCCACGTCTCATTTCGTTTTTCCCCTGGTAGGTAGGGTACCCTTACACATTGAATGCAGCAGGGTCGCTGGTCTGTTCTCATTACCCAGTTGAGAGTAGCGCTGTTTATTTTTTGTTAAACAAAAATGTTAAAAAGACGGTTAAAAATTTTTTTTTTAAAAAGAGTTACAAAAAAAATGTGTTACTTAGTTACTAGCTCAACTAAATTATTTAATATGGCCAAAAGAGTCTTCACAGCCGAGGAAGGGTATCAAATGATGTGTTCCGATATGGACAGCGCAAGTGAAGGTGAAGCAGTTCTTGCTTTCATCTTCATCTGTATCCACTGACTAAGTCTGCACCCCCCCCCCCCCCATCTGCGCAGAAGAGCCGTAGGTCCTGCTCTGCCTGAGCGGACATGGGAAGCTGCGGATAATCATGCCCCCCAGGTTCCTGAATTTCCAGCCCCCTCCGGCATTCCAATTGACAGTACGGGTTTCAGCCCCATTGATTTTAACGTTTTTTTAGATTTAATGGCCCAGCAGACCAACATCTATGCGGAACAGTTTATCGCCCAGAACCCGGACTCTTTTTGTGGGAGAGGCCAAAATTGGACCACCACAAACGCAGTGGAATTGCGGAAGTTTTGGGGCTTATTTTTAAGCTTTGGTCTCGTAAAAAAGCCCAGTATTAGAGACTATTGGTCCCCTGATATTTTATATAACACTCCCCTTTACCGCACAATAATGACAAGGATGCGATTCGAAGCCATCCTAAAGTTCCTGCATTACAATGACAATAGTCACTGCCCACCCCCACAGGACCAAAATTTTGATAGGCTCTATAAAATAAGACCATTAATTGCCCTATTCCCAAAGTTTTTCCCAAGTTTATACCACCCAACAAAATATTTTGGTGGATGAGTCATTGGTAAGCTTCAAGGGTAGACTGCACTACAGGCAGTATCGACGCAATGAAAGAGCCCGGTACGGCATACAACTGTACAAATTATGTGAAAGTGCCACCGGTTACACTTACTCTTTCAGGGTTTATGAGGGGAAAGACTCCCATATAGATCCCCCAGAATTCCTAGGAATTAGTGGAAAGATCGTATGGGATCCTGTTCATCCTTTGCTCGGCAAAGGATATCATTTAAATCTGGACAACTTTTACAATAGTGTCCCATTGCTAAAAGTTCTCTCGTCCAGATCCACCTTGGCGTATGGAACAATCCGCAAAAATCAGAAGGGCCTCCCCAAAACTTTACTGGGTCAGATCCTAAAATTAGGAGAGCAGAGCTGTCTGCAGCGACGATCTGCTGCTCCGGAAGTATAAGGCTAAAAGGGACATCCTTATACTGACCAGCATTCATGACAGCAGCTGCAGCCTTGTCCCTGTACATGGATCCACCACCCAAGTTCCCAAACCATATTGTGTACAGGAATAAAACAAATATATGGGTGGCCAGGGGCGTAACGAGGAAAGACTGGGCCCCATAGAAAACTTTTGACTGGGGCCCCCCCTCCCCAGGGTGTCACACAACCTCCCCTTGTAGATAGTGCCTTTTTTACAGCCCCCTCTGTAGATAGCGCCATACATCCCCCTGTAGATAACGCCATACAGCCCCCTCTGTAGAGAACGCCATACAGCCCCCCCTGTAGATAACGCCATACAGCCCCCTCTGTAGAGAACGCCATACAGCCCCCCCTGTAGAGAACGCCATACAGCCCCCTTTGTAGATATCTACAGAGGGGGCTGTATGGCGTTCTCTACAGGGGGGGCTGTATGGCGCTAACACAACACAGCCCCCCTGTAGAGAACGCCATACAGCCCCCCCTGTAGAGAACGCCATACAGCCCCCACCCCCTGTAGAGAACGCCATACAGCCCCCACCCCCTGTAGGGAACGCCATACAGCCCCCACCCCCTGTAGGGAACGCCATACAGCCCACACCCCCTGTAGGGAACGCCATACAGCCCACACCCCCTGTAGGGAACGCCATACAGCCCACACCCCCTGTAGGGAACGCCATACAGCCCACACCCCCTGTAGGGAACGCCATACAGCCCCCCCCCCCCTGTAGGGTACGCCATAGAGCGTCCACCCTACGAAAAAAATGCGACCTACAGAAGACATGTATCCCCTATCCACAGGATAGGGGATACATGTGTGATCACTGGCAGCGATAGGGAGAACGTAACCTCTGACTTCTGGCGTCTGCGCAGCTCAATAAAAATGAAAGGAGCGCTGGTCACGCATGCGCACAAACGCGACCGGCGCTCCATTCATGTCTACGGAGCTGCCGACACAGACCCCGGAAGTCCGAGGTTTGTGATGGAGAACTTCAGGGGACTTTCGGTCTCCCGTTCTCCCTATCGCTGCCAGCGATCACACATGTATCCCCTGTCTTGTGGATAGGGGATACATGTCTCTTGTTTAATGGCAGAGCGGGGAGATAACTCCCTGCTCTGCCGTAGTGTTCAGAGGCGTCCCGCTGTAGCAGCCACAGCGGCTGCTAGCGGAGCCTCCGGCCATGGTGGGGGCCCGTGCCGGCTGGCGACACGGGCCCCCTCATGCCGCGGGCCCCGTAGCAGCCGCTACGGCGGTAGTTACGCCACTGTGGGTGGCGTTGACCTGTCTGACCAGGTCATAAAACGATACAGCGCCATGCGAAAGACCAAAGTATGATATAAAAAGCGGTCATCACACAGATGACAGAATACAATGCCTTTGTCCTCTGCAGATATGCTCGCAATAGGGATACATTCCTGCAATTTCAGGAAAAGGTCATCAAGGCCCTGATATTTGCTGAACAGGTGGGAGAGGGCAGTTCATCTGGTTCTTCCGTCAGCAGGATAATTCCCAGCCAGCATTTCCCCACAGAAATACCCCCACTGAATAAAAAAACAGAAGCCCCCCAAAAAAATGCAGTGTGTGCGCCAAGCGAGGCATTCATAAGGACACCACATACCAATTTGAGACGTGTCCCACAGATCCCGGCTTGTGCATGAAACAATGTTTCAAAATATACCATACCTTCTTGGATTTTCAATTTATTCATTCTTCATTCACCTTTTCTGTCTCCCATATTGGCCATGACCAATTATTAATTTTTTTACTGACCAGCCCCATTTAAAATTTGTAAAAAAACACCTAAAACAAAACTAAAAATTCTCACTATACCAAGGACCCGAGGGAGTGTCTTTCTCACCTAGGTTGCAAATCTGGGTGAGAGGAAAAAATCCAGATGAGATTGGTTGTCTCAGCAAATCTTTTTTTGCTGAGGCCTTTGATTTATTTTTTGGGATGGATTTTATGAAATGGTGGGTAGGTAGGTAGTGGGACCTGCCATTCCCTCTCCCTCCATTGCGGGTTTTCCAGGTTGTCCTCCTTAGTTACTAAAATTAAAGTATTTCTTATTATACCCCTAGATGAATACCTAGAGGGTTGTCACTTCACAATTTAAAAATTCTCACAATACCCCTAGATGAACACCTTGAAAGGTGTTACATTACAATCTAAATCTTCTCACTATACCGCTAGATGAATTCTTTGAGGGGTTAAGTTTCCTATATGGGGGTCACTTTTCTGGGTTTCTAATGTTTTGACACCCCAGAGCCTCTGTTTTCATGACACAGGGCAGTAAATGCCATCGTAGTAGGCCTCAGATGTTGCATGTTGCTCTTTACCTTCTGAGCCCTGCCATGTGCTCAAACAGCAGTTTATCTCCACAAATGGAGTATTGCCGTATTCAGGAGAAATTGCGTAACAAACTGTGTGTGCTTTTTCTCCTTTAACCCCTTGTGAAAATGATGAATTTGGGGCTAAAGCAACATTTTCTTTGGGAAAATTTACATTTTCTTTTTTTACTGACCAGTGTATGAAACACCTGTGGGGTCAAAATGCTCACTATACCCCTAGATGTTTTCCTCAAGGGGTGTAGTTTCCCAAATGGAGTTACTTTGGGGGGGTTTCCACTGTACTACTACCTTAGGAAATATACAAATGCGACATGGTGCAGAGAAATCAATCCAGCAAAATCTGCGCTCCAAAAGCCAAAGGGGTGTAGTTTCCCAAATGGAGTCACTTTTGGGGGGTTTCCTTTGTTTCGGCACCACAAGACTTTTAACCTGACATGGTGCCTGAAATATAATCTAAGAAAAGGAAGGCCCTAAAATCCACTAGGCCCTCCTTTGCTTCTCGAGCCTTTGTTTCAGTCCATTAGCCCACATGTGGGCTATTTCTAAAAACTGCAGAATCACGGCAATAAATATTCAGTTGTTTGTCTCTGCTTAAACCTTCAGTATTACAGAAAAAATTGATTGAAATGGAATTTCACCAAAAAACAAATGAAATTTGCACATTTTACTTCCACTTTGCTTTAATTCCTGTGAAACGCCTAAAGGGTTAAAAATAAACTTTCTGAATGCTGTTTTCAATACTTTGAGGGGTGTAGTTTTTGAAGTGGGATGATTTGAGAGGGTTTCTAATATATAAGGCCCTCAAAGCCACTTCACAACTGAACTGTTCCCTAAAAAAATAGGCTTTTGAAATTTTCTTGAAAATGTGAGAAATTGCTGCTAAACTTATAAGCCTTGTAATGTCCTAGTAAAATAAAAGGATGTTCAAAAAACGATGCCAATCTAAAGTAGACATATGGGAAATGTTATCTAGTAACTATTTTGTGTGGTATAACTGTCTTACAAGCAGATACATTTGAATTTAGAAAATGATAATTTTTTTGAACATTTTCTCTACATTTTGGTGCTTTTCACAAAAAACATATTGAATATATCGACCAAATTTTTTCACTAACATAAAGTCCATTGTGTCACGAGAAAACAGTCTCAGAGTCGCTTGCATAGGTAAAAGCATTCCCAAGTTATTACCACATATAGTAACACACGTCAGATTTAAAAAATGAGGCTCTGTCATTTAGTCCAAAAGTGGCTGCGGTGGGATGGGGTTAACCTGCACGGTTTATATATATATATATACACACACATACATATTCATACACACACATATATATATATATATATATATATATACATACACACACACACACACACGCACACAGTAGGTAGAAAAAAATGGCACTTCAGAGAATTCAAGTATCACGGTGCTATGCGTCCTTGACCGTCATCCACACGCTCCTGAATTGGATACACAAACGAGGAAATAGACGCAGCACTCCAACACACATATATAGAGAGATAGAAAGCAGCAGCACTCACTGAAATTGTTGTACGGGTGCCCAGCAAGGCGTCCTGATCCTCGGACGAAATATCAAATATAGAAAGAAAACTTGCAGCACTCCAGTATGAAAAAAATGGTTTATTCAGTCAAACACACAGCAACGTTTCAATCCTACAATAGCACCTTTCTCAAGCATACACACACATATATATATACTGTAAGGGAATTAGGTAGCGGGACAGTCGTCTCCTGGGGTAGACGGGCACTCGGTATCAAACACGCCAGTAAATTTCAGTCCGCACAGCAAAGATCTGGTACTACTGGCCTCAGCCAGTTTTATTTACAGGTTGTACATGAAATAAAAAGAAAACTCTATGCCTGTCCGGCACTAACTATACAGTAGGTATCCTAACTAACACAGTGCAGGCCTAATGCCTGGCACCATAAACCATGCAGACCATACAACCTGTTATGAACGCAGTCGGTTTGCTCTCATAAGCTCCTTTCCCCAGGCTGAGAGAGAGTGTGACTGAACTGCAGCCTTTTTAAAGGGCTATCACACCTGACCCCTGATTAATAGCTAGACAGCCCAAGACCAGGACTGTGTGGACGGAGCGGGGACCCACCCATCTCTCCCCACCAACAACCAGGCCCTTTTCCAGGTTTTAGACAAAACCTATTGCAGAGGGAGAACCACATTCTCTGCTGATTTTATTCCCTGGTTGTTTTCAGATAGTAGAAGACAGAAATCTTGGGGAAATATAGACCCCATCCACAACCTGTCCAAATGATCTGTCACATTTCCTCCGCCCCTGTTTCAGACTAGTGGCTGCAACACATCTGGTCACACAGCAATGAACTCGGGACAATGCATCTGCATTTCCCATTTGAGTCCCTGGCCTGTGTTTTACAGTAAATCTATATTCCTGTAAGGCCAAGAACCATCTTGTGACCCTCCTATTTTTCTCTTTGTTTTCACACATCCACTTAAGGGGGGCATGATCTGTGATTAATTCAAAGTGACGACCAAGAAGGTAATAGCGGAGTGCCTCCAGTGCCCACTTAATAGCAAGGCACTCCTTCTCAACTATAGCATATTTTTTCTCATGGTCGTTCAGCTTCCTACTCAGATATAGTATGGGATGTTCTTCCCCATTTCGTACCTGTGACAGTACAGCCCCCAGACCCACATCAGATGCATCCGTTTGTAGAATAAATTCTCTTTTAAAATCTGGGGTAATCAATACCGGCTGAGCACACAAAATGTTTTTAAGAGCCTGAAATGATTGTTCAGCCTCCGGTGTCCACTTGACCCTTAGGCCTTATTCACACGACAGTGAAAAAAAATGTCCATTTAAAACTGATCAACTGTCAGTTTTTCATGGCCATTTTGCATCAGTTTGTCTCTAAATTTTCATCCATTTCAAGTCCATCTGTCCGTTTTTAATGGCCGTTTGACATCCATTTTGCATCAGTTTTTCATGGCCGTTAAAAAAACTGATGAATTTCATTGGTCAGGCTTTTTTTGTCCCAACCCCCTGAAAACAACCAAAGGAAGGTCACATGTTCACCTAGACACTATTTACAGCCTCCCTGTATATGATGCCACACGCCCCCTGTATATGATGCCACACACCTACCTGTATATGATGCCACACGCCCCCTGTAGATGATGCCACACGCCCCCTGTATATGATGCCACACACCTACCTGTATATGATGCCACACGCCCCCTGTAGATTATGCCACACGCCTCCCTGTAGATGATGCCACACGCCTCCCTGTAGATGATGCCACACGCCTCCCTGTAGATGATGCCACACGCCTCCCTGTATATGATGCCACACGCCTCCCTGTAGATGATGCCACACCAGCCTCCATGTAGATCGTGCCACACCAGCCTCCCTGTAGATCGTGCCACACCAGCCTCCCTGTAGATCGTGCCACACCAGCCTCCCTGTAGATGCCACACCAGCCTCCCTGTAGATGCCACACCAGCCTCCCTGTAGATGCCACACCAGCCTCCCTGTAGATGCCACACCAGCCTGCCTATAGATCATGCAACATACTCACGAGAGCAGTGCCGTCTCTCCTCTTCTTCACTTGTGGTCACTCGTCTGCACGGGATCTGGCAAGGCAGCGCGACGGGGCGATGACGTCATCGAGGCGCCTTCAAACCCGAGTGACCACAGACGAGTGACCACACCTGAAGAAGCGCCGCAAACGTGAGTATGCCAACGATAGCCAGCAAGGGAACTAGTAGTTCCCTTGCCAATCCCCATGTAACAGATCCGTTTTTAACGGTTGTTACATGTATTGACAGCCGTTAAAAACGGATCCATTGACTTCTATGGGGGCCGTCAGGTCGTTAAAACGGCCAAAAATAGGACATGTCCTATTTTTTGACGGCCATTATTCACGGGCCGTTAAAAAAACGGCCGTGTGAATGCACCCATAGAATAACATTGTTCTGAAAACGGCCATGTGAAAGCCGTTAAAAGGACGGCCATCACATGGCCGTTTTTCACTGTCGTGTGAAAGAGGCCTTACAGAGTCTTTCCCTTTAGTCAGGTCTGTCAAAGGGGCTGCCAGTGAAGCAAAGTTTGGTATAAATCTTCTATAGTAGCCTGTGATCCCCAGGAAAGCACGAACTTGCTTCTTGTTTACAGGGTGGGCCTCAATTTTATTTACTTGGGGTTTCACCAAACCACGGCCAATTGTATACCCCAGATACTTGGCTTCCTCCAATCCAATTGTAAATTTTTGGGGATTGGCAGTAAATCCAGCCTCGGCAAGGGAATCAACAACTGCCTGTACTCTAGGTAAATGGGATTCCCAATCTGGACTTTGGATGATGATGTCATCAAGGTATGCTGCTGCATACCGCATGTGGGGTCTTAAAATTTTATCCATAATTCTCTGAAAAGTTGCTGGCGCCCCATGTAAACCAAAGGGCAGGACAACATAATGAAACAACCCATCAGGCGTGGCAAAAGCTGTTTTTTCCTTAGCGTCTTCAGAAAGAGGTATTTGCCCGTACCCTTTAGTTAAGTCTAGGGTTGTTATATATCGTGCACTTCCTAGTCTATCAATGAGTTCGTCAACCCGCGGCATCGGGTAAGCATCAAATTTTGAAATAGAATTGAGTTTACGGAAGTCATTGCAAAACCTCCAACTGCCATCTGGTTTTGGAATGAGGACTATTGGGCTAGACCATTGACTATGGGATTCCTCAATTACTCCAAGGTCCAACATTTTCCTTACCTCCTCTGTAATAACCACTCTCCTTGCCTCTGGTATTCTGTAAGGTCTCAACTTAACCTTTTTACCTGGTTCAGTAATGATGTCATGTTTAATTAGACTGGTGCAACCTGGGATCTCAGGAAAAAAAATCCTTATTTCTAATTAGGAAACTTTGCATCTCTACCTTTTGGGTATTTGCCAGGGTGTCCGGTACGGTTACCTCTGCCAGCAATGGCTTCTTCGAGCATACACGCTCAGGTTGAGACAAAGTTCCTGCAGCAAGAGAGTGTCCGTCTTTACATGGTTTTATTAGATTTATATGGTACACTTGCTCAGGCTTCCTTTTCCCTGGCTGACGAATTTTGTAATTCACCTCGTTTAATTTTTCCATTACCTCAAAAGGGGCCTTGCCACTTAGCCAGAAATTTACTTTCAATGGTTGGTATAAGAACAAGTACCCTGTCACCTGGTGCAAAAGAACGTGATCTGGCACTGCGGTTATACACCCTTTGTTGTGCCACCTGAGCCTGGGCCATATGTTCTTTAACAATGGGCATTACTGCTGAGATTCGATCTTGCATTTCTGAAATGTGTTCAATGACACTTCTATAGGGTGTAGCTTCTCCTTCCCAGGATTATTTTGCTATATCTAAAAGGCCCCTGGGATGACGACCATATAGAAATTCAAATGGAGAATACCCTGTGGATGACTGAGGGACCTCACGTACTGCAAACATGAGATAAGGAAGAAGAAAATCCCAGTTTTTCCCATCTTTATCCACAACTTTCTTTAACATCGCCTTTAGCGTTTTATTAAATCTTTCTACTAATCCATCAGTCTGTGGGTGGTAGACCGATGTACGCAGTTGTGTGACCTTAAACAATTTACACAACTCCTTCATTACTCGTGACATAAAAGGGGTACCCTGGTCTGTAAGGATCTCCTTTGGTATTCCCACTCGACTGAACACCTGAACCAACTCTTTAGCAATGGTCTTGGATGACGTATTACGCAATGGTATAGCTTCAGGATAACGAGTAGCATAATCCATAATAACTAAAATATGCTGGTGGCCTCGTGACGATTTTATAATAGGCCCTACCAGGTCCATTGCTATTCGCTCAAATGGCACCTCAATAATTGGTAGAGGCACCAAGGGACTACGATAGTGTGGTCTGGGAGCCGAAATCTGACACTCAGGGCAGGAATCACAATAATTTTTCACATCTTTGTGAACCCCAGGCCAAAAAAATCTTTGTAGGATTCTCTCAGTGGTTTTTTCAAATCCCAAATGTCCCCCCATATTGTGGCCATGAGCAAGATCTAGCACCGTTGTTCTAAATGCTTCAGGGACCACTAATTGTTCCAAAAGATCTTCTCCCTTTTTTACCACCTGATACAACAGGTCTCTTTTTATAGCCATGTAGGGAAAAGAAAGTCTAGTATCTGGCTCCACAAGTTCCACATCAATAACCTTCACATTTTCCCTGGCTCTCATTAGGGTAGGATCTTTTAAATGCTCAGCACCAAACCGATCTTTTCTGACTTCAAGATCAGGCATATTGTCAGTCAGGGGTTCTTCTCTCTCTGGATTGCTCTGACTCTCTGTAGGGACAGTATCACTATGGTCAGCTTCCTCAGAGTCTCCAGCCATGACAGAAAATGGAAAAGTGTGTGCGTCTACCGCAGCCACTCCCGCAGGCATATATACTTCTGTACTAGAGTTACCCCTAACATTTTTGTCCTCATATACAGGCAGTGTAATAGTAATTCTATTTTCCCACAACTTCCAGAAATGTGGGAAATCTCGCCCCACAATGACATCATGCATTAACAATGGTACTAAACCCACCGTGAACTTTACTGCACCAAACTGGGTGGTTATGTCCACCATAGCAGTGTGATAATCACGGGCATCCCCATGTATGCAAATTACATCGATGGTCTTATCCTGCCATTTTCTGGGGTTTACCAAATCAGACTTTACCAAAGTCACCAAACTGCCTGAATCTAATAATGCATTTACATCTTTACCTTCCACAGAAATAGTGCACATTTGTTTCTCACCAGATACATTAGGCAATGCAGTACATGCTGGCCGAGCATACAAATACAAACTATGGTTTATATATGCAGCATCATATTGCATAGGTTCATCAGTCATTGGGCAATTAGCAATCACATGACCTGGCATATGACATCTAAAGCATCTTATTAAGTCTTTACTGAGTCGCTTATAAGCCACAGACCTCCCTGGCACAGTTTACCAGTCTCTAGACCCATCAGTCTCTCCAGAAGTAGGCACAATTCTATCAGATCTGCCAGCCCCCTTTTCCCTTAGAACAGTCTTACCAGGTAATCCTGTAGTTCTCCACTGTGGGGCTAGGGTGCGCTGTGGCAGATTCATCAGCTCCTCGGCTGCTGTGTACCTCTCCACCATCTCTACTAGCTGGTCAGCATTTTTGGGATCCCCATGGCTTACCCACTTGCATAAGGCAACAGGCAGGGACCTTAAGTATTGATCCATTACCACCCGTTCCACCATTTGTGGACCTGTCAGGATCTCCGGCTGCAACCAGGTTTGTCCATTTGGTAGGCCCAGTTGTGCACACTCTGTGCGCGGACGGAAACTAACTCCCAGTCTGGTTAAAATTTCCTTTTTCAGCTTGTCATATTTGTAGCATCCTGGTTATCCAAGTCAAAGTATGCCTTCTGCCGTTCCCCTTAAAGGAACGGTGCCACAAGTCCTGCCCACTGTTCCTTTGGCCAACCCTCTCGTTCAGCGGTTCTTTCAAAGGTTGTTAAGTAGGCTTCCACGTCATCTGCTGCTGTCATCTTTTGCAAAAAATGGCTAGCTCTTATTGCTGTAGAACTGGAACCTGCTGCACCTGGAATCCTTTCAACCACACTGGTTAGTTGCTGCACAACACCTTTTAAAGCATCCCGGTCTTTTCTTTGTTCAGCTTGTGTAGCCTCCAGTTGGGCAGTCAGTCTGCGGTTTGTTTCAACCAGAGCCATCTGCTGCACCCTGGTAGCCTCCTGTTGTGTTGCCACAGCATGCAGCATCGCTTTAAGCATCTCTTCCATCTTCTAAGGTGCAGAGTATCAGTCTTTGGAAAAATGCAATATATAAGGGACTCTGGCCCTTTAAGGTGTTTTTTTTTTTCCCACAGTGCCTAAAGCTTCCTCCACCAATTGTAAGGGAATTAGGTAGCGGGACAGTCGTCTCCTGGGGTAGACGGGCACTAGGTATCAAACACGCCAGTAAATTTCAGTCCGCACAGCAAAGATCTGGTACTACTGGCCTCAGCCAGTTTTATTTACAGGTTGTACATGAAATAAAAAGAAAACTCTATGCCTGTCCGGCACTAACTATACAGTCAGGTATCCTAACTAACACAGTGCAGGCCTAATGCCTGGCACCATAAACCATGCAGACCATACAACCTGTTATGAACGCAGTCGGTTTGCTCTCATAAGCTCCTTTCCCCAGGCTGAGAGAGAGTGTGACTGAACTGCAGCCTTTTTAAAGGGCTATCACACCTGACCCCTGATTAATAGCTAGACAGCCCAAGACCAGGACTGTGTGGATGGAGCGGGGACCCACCCATCTCTCCCCACCAACAACCAGGCCCTTTTCCAGGTTTTAGACAAAACCTATTGCAGAGCGAGAACCACATTTTCTGCTGAATTTATTCCCTGGTTGTTTTCAGATAGTAGAAGACAGAAATCTTGTGGAAATATAGACCCCCATCCACAACCTGTCCACGTGGTCTGTCACAATACATATATATATATATATATATATATACACACAGAAACGAGACTAGAAGCAGCACTCAGCAAAAATGTGAATTTCACATTTTTTCTGAGTGCTGCTTCTAGTCTCGTTTCTTGGATATATGCATGAGGAGCACGTCACTCCTTATCTTTAAAGCTAGCACCAACCGTTTTCTTGGATATTTACGCAGTGCTGCTCCTATCCCCTGTTGTACATACATATATATACATATACATAAATATATATATATGTATATACATACATACATACTGTTAAGGATCTGCCAGGCACAGCT